>NC_041395.2:183348541-183498541 GCF_900747795.2 Erpetoichthys calabaricus
CTTAATTTTCTATTTAAATAGGTTAACATATTCAGATATGTTGGAGGGTAGCAAACTGAAGCGCCACCCCACCCCGAGCTACACCACTGAGCTGCACAATGTCCTTTTATGATATACAGTACTGTTTGGTCATTGAGGGTTCAATGTTCCTGTACCAGCAAGTCTAGCAACAAATGCATGTCACTGTACTGTGCCCAATTATAATGATAATAAGGTAACTTATTACCTTAAATACTTACGGTATTTACAGCTAATATAGCTGACTGACCATGTCACACTAATGGATAAGATGGCTAACTATACCACTATTTAAAATGTACTCTTTGATCCTTGCTTCAAGGCAGATTTTCCATGCACACACATCACTGAATGCTGAAAGGCCCAGGAGACTTTTCAAATTTTAGTTGCTGTAATCTAATTAGCCATCATTACAGTTCAATGTATAAAGTTGTTACTGTCAAGAATTGCCTGATGATATGTGCATAGTCATTATTTCTGCATGATATTTGTCCTTGTCCACTGCAATCATATCTGTCATCATGAAACACTAATTAAGTGACAATCACATGGTGAAAGAAACAAGAAAAATAAAAAAGCGGTTTGTAATTTTGACTCTTTGCTCAAATATTGTGCTCTCTACCTTTGTGAAGATCTTTGGTCAACTTCCCTAATGTTTTTTTCATACATTCTTTTTTATATTTTTGTTCTGGTTTGTATTTTTTGTTTTATAAATTGGATCCCCTTTCCTCTGCCTTCCTCCTTTTGTTCGCTAATCTCATTCTTGTCTTTTGATGTTGCATTTTGGTTTTGTCTTTTCACCTCTTATGGCTTTGGTTAAGTCTGTACTCCAATCTAGGCTTATACTGCTGCCTAAAGTCTACTTGGGCCGTGCTACACATCGCAGTCCAGCCACTCAGGTGAGTTGCAAGCACTTCTGCCTCCACGATGCACCTTATCAACATGCTCTTAACAGAAAGTCACTCAACCAACTGGTTAGTACACTGCCTTAAACACTGCTTTTGCTTCCATGTTCCCTGTTCCATCTACCTGTCTCATGTCTCCAGATAGTTATTTATGAATCAAAAGGCTAATCATTTTTTTCCATGGTCACTGTATGCTGCCACTGCCGTATGGATGGATGACTGCACTGTTTTTATAACTTTGATGGGTCAACATACTGGAAGCATGTCTTAGCAAAATCTATAGAACACAATAGCTTTTTATTACTGGTGTTCAGAATCCATGCCTGTTCTGGCAGACTTTGTATTTTAAAAAGAAGAAAACAGTAATTACATAATGCCTAGAATTAGGATATTAAAGATAGCATTGTGTAAATGGTAAAAAGTCAAGCAGTTCCATGAATAAACATTTTGATAAACTGTTTTACTTCATGTAAATTCTCATTTTTGTGTAATAGATTTGGCTGGATTGAAGAGAAAGTTTTGCTGCTTCCACGAATCCATGCTCATCCCTCCTGTGGCAAAAATGGAACTGGAATAGTCAAGTGGCGTAATTCTCTAAGTGCAACATTCAATGTGTTTTGCTTCAATGCATCTGGTAATTACCCCATTAGTTATTGCATTTACTTATTGCAGTCATTTTCATAGTTCTTTAAAATAATGTGTCATTTTATTTTGGTCTGGCAGAAGGCAGATCATGCTTCCAAGGTTCAAATACTGTGCCTGTACCAAAGATGCACTTTCTACCCATTATTGTGCAAGTTTTCCTGCCACATACGATACCAAAGACATGTCTGTTAATTGTCAAGTCTAAATCTGTTGTGAATGAATGTCATAAACATGACAAAGGGGTGTAAGACCTCCAAAAAGTAGTAAAAAAAATACTTTAGGACTTTCATTGTCCTTTCCAGTGTCACACACGTGCGAATAGGAGGCAGCTAAAGGGCTTGAGTAAATGTAATGCTACATCAGACCAGGGGGTGGCGGAGTGTGCTGACTGTCTTTCTCAGTTCCTTGCAGACCATTCCCGGGAAATCCCGCCAGGTACCGTCGCCTCTGATGATGTCACTTCCAGTTCTGGCACCTCTGATGGCATCACTTCTGGTCCCGAAGATGTCATTTCCTGCACCTGCCTTTAAAACTGGCATCTTACCTCCACATATGCAGTTCTGTTTGGGACTCAGTCTTGTGAACAACTTGCTTTATTTCAGCCTTTTTGCAGCCAGGACATAATATACGGGTGTCTGCCCCAAACCTTTGTATTTGTCTGGAGTCATTTTGTGACGCCAGATTTATCCTTATTCCTGGCAGCCAGCTCCCAACCAGTACAGACAGGCTTCAGCCCACAAAGACCTAACATTTGGCCCTGGTTTTCAAAGTTTAAAATACAGTATATCTTTAATATTTAAAAATATACCAAAAATGTCCCAAAAGAGAGGGGAACTGTAAAACATCTGGCTTAGAGACAAATCCAATACAAAATCTTTGTATATGAGAATTTATTTATATAAAAGCAAAGAAGCACAAACAAATGGCAAAGGCAAAAAGACTTGTCAAAAAAAGGCAATCCAAGGCAAACAAGTCCAAATATCATAGTCCAATACAGAAAACCAAAAACAAGTAGAAAAAGAATCCCAAGCCAGAAAATGAATGCTTACAGTAGCACCATATGAATGTCAGAGAACTATTGGCAGGAAACTCTCTGTGACCTCAATATAAAGGCTGAGGGTGATCCCAACAGAAGTCAAGTAAATGTGGTGCCACCTCTTGGGTTTCAATACAAAACACAAGGATGTAAATATACTTGAATACATAAAACACTAAACAATAAATGAATATAACTATATTAATATAAAATACTCTAAAATCAAGAAAAAGGAAAACAAACACAAGCAATAGGAGAAGGACAGGCCTAGGGTTGATTATATATTTTGCACCCCCAATAACCATGAAGAGAATTCAGAATGTTTGGGAATATTCTGATCTCTTACAGTGGCACTGGCTGCCCCTGCCACTCATCACATGTTCTAATGCTGCAGGAACAAACCACAGACAAAAACTGTCACATCATTGCATTTTTTTAAACAAATGTTAGAGATTTTAAATTTTGTTTATTTTTGCTGGAGTAAATTACAAAGAGACATAAACAAAGAAAAGCCCACTGACTTGGTCAGCTGGCTTACTGGTTTCAATTGCAAATGTGTCCTCTATCCGTCATGCCATTTTTGTAATGCCTGGCACAGTAAAATTTCCGTATTCATGTTTCTATCACACCAAACATTCACAGTGTTAAACTACAACTCACTACTGCAGCCTGGGAGTGTAAAATTCTGAAATAAATTGCAGGAGGAGATCTACAGCCAAGTGTGCATACAGCTGCAACCTTCTAAAAATAATAATTGGTTTTCATTGTTGTAGTCCACATAACCAAATGTAATTTTTTACAGATACAAAGACTAACTCCTGTGACCCCACCATCTACAGCACAGCAGTCCCAACTTCATTAACATCAAAAATGCTTCAGAGTACTAGAACATCATCACTGACATCATTGGTGTCAATGATCATGACCACAAGCACGACTCTGACCAGTGGTAGAGTCATGTCAGTTACATCTCTGGTGTCAACAGTTAGAAGCTCATCATCTTCCACATCCACATTCAGCAGTTCATACCAAAGAAAGGCATTGCTGCCAGCCCATGAAGAGGAGCCCAAGCGCAGAGGTAAACTTGTTTACATGCCCTCCATGTTCTGAACAATTTAGTTACCATACAAAGACAGCTGCATGAACTGAGAAATCTGTATAAAAGCTATAAACATGAAAGCAAGTTAAGGTTAAAGGAGACCCCACAATCCACTTGATCATTTGTGGTGTGAGATGAAAGAGACTGTTGAGAAGCAGCTCTAAGGCCAGGTCATTTTCATGATATATGGGAATTGGCCCTTTGCACTTAAGACAATGGTGATTTCAAGTTCTTCCATTGATAAATGGCAGATCAACTTCCCATTAAGTAGGTGAACCAAAATGGCACCTCATAAATGGTTATGCTAGCTTCACCAAACCAAATTTACTTCAAAATGACTGTAGTACTAGGGTGTTGTACCATGTTAGCCATTATTAATGTAGAGAAAAGCCAAGCAAAATAACACCTGAAGAAGGGGCCTGAGTTGCCTCGAAAGCTTGCATATTGTAATCTTTTTAGTTAGCCAATAAAAGGTGTCATTTTGCTTGGCTTTTCTCTACCTTCAAAATAACTGTAATTAAATTCATAAAATTCCCCAATTCCTTGATTTTTATTTAATATGTCCAATTTTTGGGACTTTTTTCTTCATGAATTACAGTGTGTATTCCATGAAATATTTCTATTTCACTGTATAAGAAATTATATGACCATGAAGCACTACTATTTAAGACTATAATACAATTAAGGATATAACTATTTGTAATTTATTTCTCTGCAGGTTTAACCCTGGCATTATTCCTTGTTTTTGGTTTACTGCTGTTATTTGGTATAATTCTTGTATATTGCTTTGGAAGAAGGTATGTGCTGTGTTTGTTTAATTTATATCTATTGTTTTTTATAAATATTATACAAAACATTGCTGTAGTAAGGTACTTCATGAAACAGTAAGTGCTAAACTACAAACCGTAAGTATTTAAGGTGCATTGTACAAGTTGGTGCTGAACAAAAGAGCAGGGGCCTCATGTATAACGCCGTGCGTAGAACTCACACTATAACATGGCGTAAGCACAAAAGCGGGATTGTGCGTACGCACAGAAAAATCCAGATGCAGGAATCTGTGCGCACGCATACATTCACGCTCTTCCACTACATAAATCCCGATTTGCGTGAAAAGAAACGCACGTGCACGCACCTTCTGTCCCGCCCCAACTCCTCCCAGAATTACGCCTCTTTGAATATGCAAATCAATATAAATAGCCTTCTGTGAAAAGACAATGGGAAAAGCACAGGGGAAAATATAAGAATTTCAGCGAATACCAAGTGGAGGCAAAGGAAAAACGTACTATTTGTTGGTTTAAACAGTGGTATAATCAACAAAATGAAGCTGATCGAGTGACGGAGTGTCGGAGAAACTCGAAGGCTCAACTTCACAAAGTCGCACAATGCCCGAAATAAAAAAGATGTTGTCACATATCAAAGTCAGCGTGAAAAGGCAACTCGTAGCCCACCGTCTGAGTGTCATATGAAAGCTTATTAGGGTACAGACAAAAAAAAGGCACACAGTGGGGAAAAAAGCACGAAATGTCAACTTTAATCTCGAAATTTCCACTTTAATCACGTAGTTTATTTTGCCATTAAAGTAGAACATTATAAACTTCATCTTAAAATCGTTTAATTTACTAGTTTCTCAAATCCCATTGTAACTAAAGTGGCATGTTAAATGCTTTGTTCTGTATTTGATCTTCCATGTGCTCTATGTGTATGAATCACTACCTGCTTTTTAAACGGGCTTTCTCTTTCTCCGACAGGACACATAATCCATTACATTCTTGATATTACAGCTCTCTGAATAATTAAAATACTGAGATGTATACGTGATATCTTTTTCATGATGATAGGAATGAAAGCATGTTATTAAACATGGGAACACGGTGGCGCAGTGCTTGTTCATGTCTCACGCAAGAGGCTTGCTGCGCCATGTGCGACCTTCAATTAAATAATTTATCACAGCAGTACTGTCTCTTTCAAACGTACTAACCTCCAATTCCTGTCCTTACTTTTCTTTCTCCAAAAACTCAATCGCCACACAATAAGCTATGTAATAGACGTGAAGCCATCTGTAAGCTTAGAACTTCGATTCTTCAAAACTTTTAAGGAACACTGAAATATCTTAGTAGTACGTGTTTAATTATTATATCCGTCTATCTTTCCAGTGTCGCGTCAGCACGAGCAAGAATACAGCGCAAGGCAGGAACAATTACTGAACTAGCTAGCGCTGTGGCATCGTGTCCTCACATGTTTAATTATAAACAATACAGATTATTTAAATGAAGTTAAAGTTTTATCTGTATAATATAATCAACATGTTTTGCTGCATTTCGTCTTAGAAATGAATACCGTCATCACATGTAAATACGCGCTTTATAAAGTGGCGCAGGTTGTGCAATAATATAACTGTAGTGCAAGTTTACAGTGGGGTAATTGTACTTATAAGTCCAAATATTTCTACAAGGAGCACTTGATGGACTGATTTAGTGTGTTTAGAGTTCTTGGGATGAAACTGTTTCTAAACCGCGAAGTCCGTACAGGGACTAAAGCGTTTGCTGTGGCTCAGGCAGCGTCTGCTTCATGCTGTGTACCGATAATTCTCTTTCCAATCAGCTGCTGCTGTGATTTCCCACTCAGATACAGTGATATAAATACTCTGAGTGGTGCAGTGAGAGTAATGTGGAAAAAGATGATCTGCTGTGGCAACCCTTAACGGGATCAGCTGAAAGAACATGCAGTGAGAATAACAACGCTAAAGCAGTTATGGTATTTGGAATACTATGGCTATTCCCTGGACCATTATATTGCTACAGGTTAATTACAATCAGATGCATTACACTAATAAACAATATGCAGTTAATTTCAGTGTATTTATAAAGCCGCGCCAGGAATGTGGATTTAAGAATGAAAGGGTGATCACACAGGAACAGTAGCACTGCTTTGACGCTGGGTGCCGCCAGTCTGCAAAACCGGGCGGATAAATTGCGTACGCCAAGGAATGAGTTACCGTGGAAATGTGCGTGGCTTTACGCCAAGTTTAGGTTTTATACATCGCGATTTGAGCGTGGAAAGGTTCGTACGCAACATTTCTGTGCGTACGCACCGTTTATACATGAGGCCCCAGGTCTAATTCTTTAGGGACCCCATTCAAAATTCAGTCACATAGGAATGAGGCCTGGGACTTCTGCTCTTTTTATCACTTACAATTTTTTTCAAATGCTACCTCAATGCTTTGCCTTAGGAGTATTTTTGGTCCTGATTCAGATGTTTCAAACCAAATCTATTTTATATTGAATGATCCTAGTTTTTACAGTGTACTATGAAAAATGACTCGACTCCTTCCTTTTTCTGTTTTTGTATATTGTCACTATGAGTGGCTTCAGATTTTTAGACAAAATCACACATTAAAGGATCCCAAATTAAACATATAAAACAATTTCTAAATTGGTACTTAAAATATTCAAGTAATAAAGTTGTTCCTGCACTGCCCTTGTGAAAAGGCAATTGTCCCCTTGCTTATTCACTCAAGCAGTTGACCAAAGTTAATCAATAATTAGACAGATGGGACATCACCATATATTGACCCTTACCATGGCAGTGACGTCTTCACAATGAGCTTTCCAGAAGAGTATGCTTCAAAGGAAATCCCTGAAGTGTTGTGGAATAAAATTGCTCAAACATACCAATCAGCAAAGTGTTACAAAGTTATTTCTAATGCTTTGGGACTCCATCACACCACAATGTTATTTATTATCTCCAAATGGAACTATGGTGAATCTTCCAAGTCTACCAAAATTACCCCAATGGCCAGGCAGCAACTCATTCAATAATCACAGATTATCACAAAAGAACATGCAAAGAACCGCAGGTCTGTCTAGCCTTAGCTAAAGTCAGTGTTCCTGACTCAAAATTAAGAGAGAGATTGAATAAAAATACTATTCATGGAAGAGCAGCAAGACACCAAGAGGAACATCAGTGCTCATGTTGGATTTACAAAGAAACACCTAGACGATCCCCAAGCCATTTGGAATAACTTTCTATGGACACATTAATTAAAATTATAACTCTTTGCAACAGACAGGTCCAACTAGCATAAACCGAATACAGCGATCAGCAGTAAGAATGTTATAACCACAATAAAACATGGGGAGAGTACAATGGTGTGGAAATACTTTGCTGTCTCAGGTCCCGGAAAGGAATCATCACTTCTGTACTTTATGTGAATATTCTGAAGGAGAATGTTTGGCCATCTATAAGTGGGATGAAGCTGAAGCATAATTGAGTTATGCAGCAGCACAATGGCACATAACACAAAAAGAAAGCCTACAACTAAATGACTCAGAAAAAGCAAAATTAAATGGACTGGAGTGGACTATTCAAAGTTCTGACCTGAAACCCAATAGAGATGATGTGGCAAGACCTGAAACAAACAGGTCACAATCACAAACCTACCAATGTTTCAGAAATTAAACAGTTCTGCCAAGAAGATTAGGCTAAAATCCCTCAACAGTGATGTGAAAGAGCAAATTATAAGATGTGTTTAGATAATTGCAATTACAAGGTGCTGTAATCATTTATTGACACTATGGTGGAATTAATTCTTCAGACAAGTGAACGATAAATAGACAGATATTACTGTATTGTCCCAAGGGGGCAATCTTTTACAGAAGCTCAATAAATAAGTATTACTGTATAACAAACAAAAACAACCCCCTCAAATACACACCAGAGTTACTAAAAAGAAAGAAAGCTTCTGACTTGGTTGTCACAATCACAGTAAGCATTACGTAGGCATATTGCTGTTGGTATAAAGCAGCCCCATTAGTTTTTCTTGACACACGTCTGCCAAATAATTCATTGGCTGAAAGTGCTCACTGTTAGTGTTGTCAGAGAAAGGATGTACAGCATCGTTCATAAAGTCACACAGTTTTATTTTTATTCTGTCCATTGCTACTACCCCCAAGGAATCCAGTGTGTATCCCATAACTGAGCCTACCGTTTTAATCAACTTGTTAATTCAGTGGGCCTCTGTTGAAGTAATGTTACTGGCACAGCACACCACAACTTAGAAATCACATTGATCATAATAGAGAGATAGGAATGCTGGACAACTTTGTTTTTTGAGGAGTAATCATTGATAATAATTATTTTAAAACTATATTGTGTGTTCACTTAGGTTCATTTATTCTAATACTGTATTTTATCTGATTCCGTTCACCGTGAAAAACCTAAAAGAAATAAAGGACATACAAGGCAAATACTTTTTTGTATTACTGTAGAACAGATGATATTTAGATGTTTTCTATGACCCTGTCCATACGTACTGGGGTATTTTTTCAAACATAGCTTTTTGTATGCATTTTGGCCACTCGCACACATGCAAACTATGTTTTAAGTACCTGAAAATGGAGATTTTGAAAAACACCTTCCAGGGTGAAGATGTTTAGTTTATAACATTAGAGTGTGCGCCAGTATCTTCTTTGATTGACATCAGTGTGTGAGACATTATTTGTTTTGTTTACATAAGGCAATTTTGTGCAATTGCTAAAGTAGTACTGGTGTTAAACTGGTTAACGGGACATTTTACATATTTATATTTAAACGTACTTTATCACTATATTGAGCAACAGAGGTGTCAGAATGGACTATGGAGGTCAATGCTACATCAGACATTACAAGTGTTCATTTATTGACGTCATAGTGAAATGGCTGGGTAGTGTTCATAACGCCTGTATTTTCTCAGATTCCATGCTGAACACACATTTGAAAAAAAAGGGTGATGGACATTAATCTAAATGAAATTCTCCTTGTTATCTATACTTGTTTTGTGCTCTTGACAGCAGATTTTTGCATTTTCATGTGAGTGGAGAATTTTTAAAAAACTAGGGGGCTTTGCCCCTTGCTTGCTTCACTCGCCAACCCCCGGGCCTGCGCTACAGGCTAGCCTCTTTGCGGTTCTGCCGCTCACGTATGGTAATGCAGATGTACAATTTAAACAGATTTTATTTTCATGGGAATTGTTACATATGCATAATAGAACTATATTATATTACAGCGAGTAATTAACCATATTAAAAAAGAGTAAAATGTAATAATCTGAAGTAAATTAAGTTTCATGTTGCATTAAGAGTTATTCATTGCGTAATACGATTTTGTTCTGTTTGGCTTTGAAATTAACACACAAATACTTTTTAAACTTACACTTTTACTGTAAACATCAGTAAAAACAATTTTTTAAATTAAACATTCGTATTACATTGAATTTTTATTCTGTGTTTGGACTTGGACATCATGACAACACAACATATAACTGCCCATGAGTGAATATCGTTTCCTTCTTTCTATTAAATAAAACAACATTTTCGAATGTTTGGCTCTGAGATTTGTTAATTGTCTTTGCAAAAGCTATTCTAATGGGAAACTGTTAATGTTTTAATATGAATGGCATATCTAGATCTCCTTTGGTGTCTAATGTTATCCACAAGAGATGTACTGCATTAGCTTTATTGGACATATCCTTCTTTTTATAGTAATTCGTGCGGAGGAAGACCAGACGGTTGTAGATATTCTTTGGGATATTGTAAGTTGATGTTTTCATCTTCCGCACGATCACCACGAACTTTTTCAGCATAGACAATTGATACGCATTTAACCAATTTGCCGTGTATCCGATCAACATTTTTGGCGTTACAGTAATTCGTTTAAATTCATTGTTTCTTGGTGCTAGGATTGACCGTGTACTCATTTTTTCTGTTGATAACCCTTTGTGATGAAATTCTTCAATAAGATTTGGACATAATACGTCTTCTTTAATTGTGAACTTAAAGTTAGGAAAATGTTAAAATTTATAAGAGCTGAGAGAGCATAAACTGTGTCTGTCAAAAGCATTCACAAGAATGAGAGGTGAGAGTACCATGTGCGTGGTTGAATATGGTTGAGAGGTGGGCATGACTTGAAAAAATCTCATGACCAAAGTCTCGTCTCGCAGGACTTGAAAAAATCTTCAAAAAGTCTTGTCTCATCGCAAGATTTTTTTATATAATAGAGAGACCTGTGTGCGTGAGGACAGGACTTTTTTTAACAACAAAGGAGGAAAACACCCTTTTTAAAAAACACCCCCGGTACGTGTGGACAAAGTCTATGTGTTGTGACATATTGTGTTGAAACGTTTCTCCATTTTGTAAATTTAATTCACTTTACTAAAAACCTTCACATTTCAGCACCAAAACAATTACATTTAGGATGTTTTGTATGAGTTGTGAGCAAGCAAAGTACCATAAATGCAGTGGAAAGTCCATTAAAGTCAATAGTGGGTAAAAACTGACCAGAAAAGACACGGCAAGGTAAAAACACTTTTTAGAAGCCTAACAAATTATGGTATGTTTACATTATTTTACGTTTTGCTAACTGAGGAAATGTTACTAGAACAGATGAAATTTAGGATGCTTTCACTGATTTCAAACACATAACATAGGTAAATTTCAATTGAGTAAGTTTTTATAGTTTAATCATAGTTATACAGTGTTTAATACATAAGCATTTATAATTAATTTATTGATGGCACAAAATGACATTGTTAGCACCAGGCAGAAACAGGAAAGAGCACATCCCAGCTCCTTAGTGTCAACTTCTCCAAAGAGTTTCAGCTCAGCCTCATGCCATTCAATGTACAGATACCAACAAAGGCCAATGTTGAGATGTAGACCTGTACAAGCAAAACATTTTAGAGCCATACTGAACAAGTATAAAGTCATACAAACATTGATCCAAAAGTCACACAGGACAGTCAATGAGACAGTAATGGCTAGAAACAAAAATCACAGAGCAAAAGAAAAGCCAAATAAGATACAACCCCATGAAGACACTGGGACATAAAACATTATGGAACCTCAATGGTAGATGTTGTAAAGGTAGAAAAGTACACGATGCTAGAGCAGGTTCACCATCTGAGGTTCTCCTTGTAATCTGCCTTGCACTTCCATCATTGTACTGTTATGTAGTTAGCATTGCAAAGTAACACACACCAACAGGAGTGGTAAATGTAAGGCAAAATGAAAACAACTGGGAAGGAGCAGCAGCAAATCCACTAACAGTGTCTAACAGAGTGCAACAATCAAACTCTGACTTATGAGCTACCCATTTTAACTCTGGATTTTCTCTGAGTACAATGGAATTCCTCTCACATCCTAAAGACATGAAGGTTAAGTTAGATTCTTGTTTTACCCAGTGTTGGCTGTGGCTCCGACTTCCTGGGCTCAGGATTTTGAATTTATTATTAGTGTACGGTTCCATGAAAAAGTAAGTAGAGGTAATCAGGTAATGGCAGATACAATACTTTTAACTGAGCACAAATGGGTTAGATGACCTGCTCATGAGGATAGAAATTAAACTAGTAACCATGTGGTTTTAATGTCCAGTGTGTTAGTCACCATACCATACTACCAGCATTAAGGAGGTTTGGAAAATGAACAAGTGGATTAACATTACTGAAGTGAGACAAGGCCTAATCTCTTTGATGTCCAACTAAGGCGAATACATACAATAGATCTAATTCATAAAAATTAAATTTAACACTTCTATATTCTTATCACTCCATGTGGTAACTGATATACAGTATAACTGACTTCAATATACAAACAAACACTGCAGTTAAAGATTTGCCCTGTGCAACTCATGACATCTCTGCATGTTCTCTCTCGGGATGATTCACATTGGTGGGCTCATTCTCTTCCACCCAAGTGAGGCACCTGCACCTATGTGGTAGTTATTAGGCAATGCAGAGCCTTGATGGGAAGTGTTTTCTCCAATTTGAGTGTTTTTACTTTCATGAGAAAGTCTAAATTTTTTCTATTTTTTAAATTTGGATAAAGACATTGTGTTCTAGAAGATTACTTTTTTTTTTCAAAAACAATACTCAACTATATAAAAAAATCATTTTCTTTGCATAAAAATGAAATTTCCAAAGAAACTAAAGAAAACAAAAATGCTAATATACTGCATATGCAACAATTCATTTTTAAACTTGTTCTTTTAAAAATATATGGCAGTCTGAACCTTCTCTCTTGTGTTCTTTTGTAAAGGTGCAAAAAAACTGACAGAAAACCTGAAGACCAAAAAAATGAAGCAATAGAAACGAAGGTTCTGAATTGTAACTTGGCTGAGAACGGTGAAGTGCAAAATGGAAAACAAGAAGAAAGGCCACAAGAAAATACCGAGAGCACAGAGTGACATACAAAAGCCAACTCCTGATGAGAGAAATCCAGTAAAACAAGACATAAAATATAAAATTTCAGTAACAAAATGCACATGTTGTGTGTCTCAGAGTAATAACAACAATAATGTATTTTGATTGACAGCAATTTTGTACAATGTGAAAAACAAATCTATTGTGTAACCATATATTAGTGCAATAAAATATGATGGAACTACATATACTGTAATTGCTGAAAATGAGCAGTCACTTTAGGTCTGTCCTGGTTCTAAACTTTATAACGTTTGTTTTGTGTCTGTATATGGATTGTTTATTTATAAAGAGAAGTGTTTTCTTCTAAAATAAAAAAGAACATTCTCTCCATGTCTACAATTAAGTCAAATAATATGTTTTAATTTTGTCGAGAAAACTCATCATTTGCCTCATTCATCAAAAGAGTTTAAACTAGCAGGTCAGGGATATGAACCCTGGCTGTCTCTTCTCTGCCATACTGTACAAGGTGCCAGCATCTGCAGTTCAGTAGTAGTAGTAGTAGTAATTCTAACATTATCAATCTATCTTCTGAAATCACTTAATCTAGTTATTTAGTTGCAGGGCAGTAGAGCAGTCCAGGACAGAGCACCAGGACATTCTCACCAACACTCACTCATGCCAGTAATGCAATCTACATTTCAATGTGCCCTTATTGGCTCGATTCAACAGAATTACAGTATTTAAATTGTTTGAACATTGCCTCTCACCAGTTCAAGTTACCGTATATAGTCGCGTTTAAGTTCTCCCGCGAATAAGTCGGGGCTTGATTTTACCGTATAATTTCCGGTATTTTGGTCATATAAGTCGAATGTGGAAAACACATGCTGTTGATCCAACAGATTATGATATGCTAACGCCCACCTGAGAGAGTAACCATGGAGCACACTACCTTTTTTCTATATATTGTTCCTACGTGACCACACGGTAATACCCAAACTATTCTGAAGTAAAGTTTGCACTGTTTTGTGTTAATTGCATCTCACACCCTCATATACCTTTACCGTAATAGCATCCCTTATCTATGATGGAGCATTCGATCAAAAGAAAATATGAAGCTGGTTTTAAATTAAAAGTCGTTGAAGTGGTGAAAGAAAATTGTAACTGCACTGCTGCAACAAAATTCGATGTCTCTGAGAAACTGGTGCGAGATTGGAGGAAGCAAGAAGATGTAAAAAAAATAAAATAAAGTGTCATATTTTTGAACAGGTGTATAAGTCAGGGTCTGATTTTATAATTGATTTTTCGGATTTCATGACCCAACTTATATGCGAGTATATGCGGTATGTTTGTATAGAGCAGCTTATTGTAATTCACTAGGTTACCTTTGAGAATAACAAACACAGAGTAAAAACAAAGGTGCCAGATAACATATTCTAAATATGTTTTAGAGACAATAGTGCGAGAAAGTAAGACATATTTAGTACAACTCAATAAAAAATGTTTTTAAATAAGGTGCAGTTCTGTATGCATTAAAATCTTTAGATTTATGAAAACAAATAACAGAAACTGTAGTCATTAAATTCAAATAATTAAAGTAGTGCAATCTTTTGTAAAAGGTAATAGTAAAGTTCTGTAAACAATGAAAAGTAAAGAAATTTAAATTTGGTCAACAGTTGTTTTGTCTTGATGAAATCAAACACTGTTACTGAGGTAGTACAATGAAACAGTACAAATTTCACTAAATGTTAACTGAATAAGTATTGTAATTTTTTGTAAACAATATACATAAAAATATTAAAACAAACATTAAATAAACATTCAAGTAAAAAGAACATTAACATGGACTTCCAGTTAAGTTATCAGCTATTCTCCTCTACCACTGTAAAACACTTCCTCCACTCTTTCAGAGTGCATGTGTTAGATGCCCCTGTGTTGGTCTGCCAAATGTCCTCATTTTCCCGGACATGTCCTCATTTTTAACGCACCATGGACTGTCTGGGAGGAATTTATAAAATTTTGAAAATTTGCAGAATTTTGGCTCCTAACATTTGAAAATCTCCATATCCTTATCATTGGCAAAAATTGAAAGCCGTACACCAATCAGCATTTGCGGAAGTAGTGCGCACACTTTTTTCCCAGAATCTTCACATCCATTCCGGCAGTAAACAACGCAGATATTGACGAGAATAGTCAATAGCTGTCCAATTTGGCTTTTTCATTTTATCTTTTGAATTCAGCTTTATCTTCTTGGCACGCAGACAGTTCATTATAAATGTTGTTCCTTTCCTTAATTATTTGTAATCCTAATTCACTGTAAGTAAGTGAATTTATTCAATCGATTACAATTTCACGTTTGCTATGTGAGATCTTATTTTCAATTCTTCTTTCAGCAGCTTGGTTAAACAAGAAATTTCATATATCCAGGTACAGTCTGTCATATTTAAGTTTAAGTAAGTACTGCTTTGTAATATTGTAATGGAAAATACTGTTATTACCACCCATTGTTCCAAAATGGATTAAAAATTGTAAATGAATGAGTCAACTATTAAAGTATCAGTTAATTAAAAAAAATCACATATTTATTCTGTTATATAAATTCAATAGCTTTTTAGTTATCAGTTGATCAAGTAATAAGTCACTTTTTCAAGTAATTTAATATTTTCAAAATTCCTTCATTTACATAAACTCAGTAAAACCCATGATGCCTTGGTGCCAGTTCACAGACTACATGAACAGCAAATATCCTTGTTTTCGGAAGGGCAGAACAGATTCAATTAAGGGGCTAATGCTCACAAGGTTCAGTTTCAGTATCATGCTATGTAAAGATTTATATTTATATTTATCCAAGAACCCAGATTTACTGAGAAAAATAGCTTCAGTGGAAAAATATAAAAGAATGTAGATAAATGCAAATAAACTAAAGAGTAAAATTATTTTTATTTTACTCGAAGTGAATTTTCCATGTGTATAATTTTTTACAGGTTTACGACATTTAAGCTATTCAAATAAAAATGGAAGGAATGAAGTCTGTTAAGTCAAGAGGCTTGACATATTCAAAATATTTAATGAATTATTAGTTTGCCAGTGACTCTGATTGTGGCCGTCATATCATAATTATAGTGATAAACTGCTACTAAAGGTTTATATCATTTTAAAAAACTATAAGACAGTCTAAAGGCGTTTTAAAGGTATTACACCACGCTAGTATTTTGATCTGACAGCGCCCTGCTGACGGTGTATGTGTCCAAACTTTACACCGGCTGGTACAGACTGAAATCAAAGGCTTCTATGTGGATGCATACACCTTCAGCACAGCGCTGTCAGACCTAAACACTAGCGTGGCGAATTGCTCGCGTACTGAAGTGACTTTAGCTGCAGGTGGAAATCCCATTTAACTTATGGTGCCAAGCAGAGTTGCATTGCATTACAGCAGTCTATTAGCCGGCAAAAGAGCTGTGAAGACGCTGTCTGTTGCTACGGTCCTGCCCTATGTCCAGTCTGATAGCATTCACGGGACATCGTATCTTTGATTGCCGGTACAACAAACAGTTACAAACTCAAATTAAATGTATGCTTTTATTATATTGTAGAAATAATAATAATAAAAGCAGCTCACTACTCAAAATGGGGAGTGCCCAGTCTCAAACCCAGGACCTTCAGGTTATAAGGCAGCAGTTCTTACCTCTGCACCTTTTAAGAATACGTATAAACTCCCTGTCGATTGACATTTGAGCTTGAGTTTTTAACTCGTTGACAGCCACATGTAAATCAAATGCTTTTTTTTTCTTTGGTTATATTCTTGAATAAATGCGCATGTGTTTATTTGATATTTGGACTAAACTCTTCACACATTATACACTTCATATTATTATTAGTATAACATGAAAGATGTTTCTGCTTTAGGTATGTGTTCAGCATTTTTTGCATTTCTCACATTTCCTTTCATCCTACACTTACCCAGAACTTTGTAGACATGGAACACACATGAAATGCATGTATTCCAAATAACAATATACTGTATTATTTACCCTATACAACTCCAGGCACATCACACACAGATAAGGAGCCTTGGCTTGAGGTGGAAGAACTTTTTGCCCACAAGCTGAGCTCCGTCAAAGCAGGGGATGGGACAGCAGGCTGCTTGCTGCTTGTGCTGATTGACAAATTAGAAAAAACAAAAGACGCCGATGGTAGAGTTGTGAAGGAATTTAAGGTGGGCCAGGATTACAAGTTTTTTTGAAGGCTTTAGGAATTCTATTGTTAAACCTGTAAACTGTTGCATTTGAAGTAGGGATGTGACATTTATTTTCTTCTAAACATTTTTGAAGTCATATGTTTAATGCATTAAGACAGGGGTCTGCAATTACTTTTTTTTAACTGCGGGTCACCCTTTATTCTGTTCTGTTTATTCAGTGGCAACACTTTATTAGCACTGGGGCCAGAGTTGCCAAACGTCCCGATTTGAGTGGGAGTGTCCCGAGTTCAACAGACAAATCCCAAGTACTGCACTGCCTCTTAAAATCTCAACTGAACAAAAATTGTATGTAGAAAAAATATCTTAATTCAATTTTTTGTATTGAATATCTAGTCAAAGAGGCTCACTAATTTGTACCTGTCAGCTGAATCCGAATGTTTGAATCGTGTGTCTTCGTGTACATCATGTGCTCATGTTGTCGTACATTTCTCAAGCTCATCATGGCCGTGTGCAATTCGTTTTGAAGACATGATGATTATTCTATCATTAGTTTGTATATGTTCTCTTCTATATATGTGCTTATTTTCATATACTTGTACATTTATATAAAACATGTTTATATATCTCTAGATATAATTTAATTAAAATGATCTATTTTAGTCTTCCTTAGTTTCTTTGATCTTTTTTCAATCAAAATGGTGGCTGTGCCGATCTGTGATTTTGGAAATCTGGCAACCCTGACTGGAGCTCCTTCATAACCATGACTTTAAATTGTCATTGCCTAGTGTGCTGCCATAGCACATTACTTTATTACGTATGATTTTAACATTATATTTCATCACATTTAATGTGTAATATAAGGCAATATAACTTTGCATTGTTCAATTGTGTAAACAGTGGTGTGTAAATCCTTCCAGCTGTGCTTCAGCATCTACAGTCATATGAAAAAGTTTGGGAACCTCTCAGCCTGCATAATAATTTACTCTACTTTCAACAAGAAAGATAACAGTGGTATGTCTTTTATTTCCTAGGAATATCCGAGTACTGGGGTGTTTTCTGAACAAAGATTTTTAGTGAAGCAGTATTTAGTTGTATGAAATTAAATCAAATGTGAAAAACTGGCTGTGCAAAAATTTGGGTACCCTTGTAATTGTGTTGATTTGAATGCATGTAACTGCTCAATACTGATTACTTACAACACCAAATTGGTTGGATTAGCTCGTTAAGCCTTGAACTTCATAGACAGGTGTGTCCAATCATGAGAAAAGGTATTTAAGGTGGTCAATTGCAAGTTGTGCTTCCCTTTGACTCTCCTCTGAGGAGTGACAGCATGGGATCCTCAAAGCAACTCTCAAAAGATCTGAAAACAAAGATTGTTCAGTATCGTGGTTTAGGGGAAGGCTACAAAAAGCTATCTCAGAGATTTAAAACTGTCTGTTTCAAATTTAAGGAATGTAATCAGGAAATGGAAGGCCACAGGCACAGTTGCTGTTAAACTCAGGTCTGGCAGGGCAAAAAAAATACAGGAGTGACATATGCGCAGGATTGTGAGAATGGTTACAGACAACCCACAGATCACCTCCAAAGACCTGCAAGAACATCTTGCTGCAGATGGTGTATCTGTACATCGTTCTACAATTCAGCGCAATTTGCACAAAGAACATCTGTATGGCAAGGTGATTAGAAAGAAGCCCTTTCTGCACTCACGCCACAAACAGAGTCGCTTGTTGTATGCAAATGTTCATTTAGACAAGCCAGGTTCATTTTGGAACAAAGTGCTTTGGACTGATGAGACAAAAATTGAGTTATTTGGTCATAACAAAAAAGCGCATTGCATGGCAGAAGAATAACACCATATTCCAAATAAAATACCTGCTACCTACTGTCAAATTCATGCTGTGGGGCTGTGTGGCTAGTTCAGGGACTGGGACCCTTGTTAAAGTCGAGGGTCAGATGAATTCAACCCAATATCAACAAATTCTTCAGGATAATGTTCAAGCATCAGTGACAAAGCTGAAGGTACACAGGGGTTGGATATTCCAACAAGACAATGACCCAAAACACAGTTTGATAATCTACAAAGGCATTCATGCAGAGGGAGAAGTACAATGTTCTGGAATGGTCGTCACAGTCCCCTGACTTGAATATCATCGAAAATCTATAAAATGATTTGAAGCAGGTTGTCCATGCTCGGCAGCCATCAAAATTATTTGAACTGGAGAGATTTTGTATGGAAGAATGGTCAAAAATACCTCCATCCAGAATCCAGACACTAATCAAAGGCTATAGGAGGTGTCTAGAGGCTGTTATCTTTGCAAAAGGAGGCTCAACTAAGTATTGATGTAATATCTCCATTGGGGTGCCCAAATTTATGCACCTGTCTAATTTTGTTATGATGCATATTGCATATTTTCTGTTAATCCAATAAACTTAATGTCACTGCTGAAATACTACTGTTTCCATAAGGCATGTCATATATTAAAAGGAAGTTGCTACTTTGAAAGCTCAGCCAATGATAAACAAAAATCCAAACAATTAAGAGGGGTTCCCAGAGTTTTTCATATGACTGTATTTAGTACATCAGGGCTCAGAGGCAGCCCAACAAACAGGTTGCGGCCTCACAGAACAGCACGTTGACAGGTTTGTCTTTCTGACAAAAAATTTGGAAGTTACAAAGACTTTTAAGTTTTTATTACACAGAAATGCAATGTGCACTGGTTGCATTTATGCAAAGCCTTTAAATGTTTCAGGAGTCAGTCGTTGTGCTTCTTTTTTTAACAATTCTGGAGCGAAAAAGTAATTGAATTTGTCAGTAAAACAAAAATTACAATTGGAATCAAAGCCAACATTAGACTAGAAGAAAACAACATTCATTTTGCATTTTTTCCACCTTTTTACTTATTTAGACTTTTAAAATATACTTTATTGTATTAACAATAAATGTGACCATATCGAGACTTGGAGGTCCCCATGGAGTTTTTTTTCCTTCAGAGTCCCTGGAATTGCTTATGCATATGAACTTTCATGTTATCTTGTGGTTTTCCGTTCCCAATTGCCACAAAGCCAAAGTTAATTCCAGACACCACTCCGGCTGCCTTCTTTGTCAGTTAAACGTGCTAGTGAATTGTGAGTTGTGTATTTCCCCTTGGGAAAATTCTAAATATTCTGGAAAAAAAAGAGATTTGTTATTTTTACCCTCTGATAAAAATAAGAGGGTATTTTGTGAATTTCCCCTTGGGGATTAATAAAGTATCTATCTATCTATCTATCTATCTATCTATCTATCTATCTATCTATCTATCTATCTATCTATCTATCTAGTGGAGGCTCCAGATCTGCTGAAGTTTCCACAATAGATAGATAGATAGATAGATAGATAGATAGATAGATAGATAGATAGATAGATAGATAGATAGATAGATAGATAGATAGATAGATAGATAGATAGATAGATAGATAGATAGATAGATAGATAGATAGATAGATAGATACTTTATTAATCCCAAGGGGAAATTCACATTAAAACCTGTGAGTGGGTGGAAATTAGGCTGCAACCCTAGTGAGCTGAAAGTACATTCATAATGCAGGCTGTGGAATCGATACCATTAAAAATTAGTATTGAAGTCATTGTAAAATGTTAAAATCAATACATGTTGAATATTTCAATACTATTGACAACCCTATCCCAGAATATGCTTTTAGTTTATTTTTCATCTGTAATTTTCATTTAGCCATTTAATTATATTTTTGAAGCTGACCTCTGTTGTGGCAAAGGTAACAGCAGCCCCAACTTTTCTCAAGAAGGCACATGGAGTCTTAGGAAGGCAGCAGAATCAGGATTTTTTGCATGATGCATACACAGATAAGATGTACCATAATTGTACATTGATGCCTTTTTCAGTGTTACTACTTCTTAATGTATCCTTTGTTTAGCTTTCTAGTATAAAACATTGGACCTGCAAGCAAATTCTCACTACCATCACCTGAAAAATGAATGTTATACTGAAGTAGCTACTTCCCGTTAGTATTCAATGTCATTTGCACCTGTGTCTGTACTTGCTGTATCTGCTCAGTACTAAATGTCAGAATTTGGATAAGTTAAGGGAGTAAATTCCACAGGAAAAGGTGAGTTAAAAAGAATATAACAACAGAAAGATAACTTTTAAAGATATGGCAAAAAAATGCAAATTTTGTTTACATGTAAATCATATAATTCAGAATGCAAAATAAGAGACGAGAAAAACAGTTAAAGAAATACATCATTTAGAATAATGATAATTCTTTACATTTATATAGCACATTTCTCACTACTACAGGTGCAAGACTGAACCATTTATTTGTGAAATTGATTGGAATGAAAACCCGAACCCACAGTGGTACACCAAGACAGATCTTGGGAATATCCATATTTTTGCATTTTATATAGTGTGTCATCACTTTGTTTATGTATGAATGCATACAATACTGATGAAAATGTGGATTTACTAAGCAAGCACAAAGTACTGAAAAGAATGTATATTTATGAAATTTTCTGAGCCTACTGTACTTCTACAGTCATGGTATTCTTTCTGTTAAAGAATAAAAACTTGCCTGTTTTCCCTTACCTTATCCCATTTTTCTTTCTTTCCCAACTCTGAACTCTCTCTCTCTCCATCTTTGTCTCTTTCTTTTCTGTATCTGATTATTCATCCTCCCACCAAGTTATAATCCCCTGCTTTTCAACATCAAGTTCAACTTGATTTGTTGCCAGATTATAATTTATAATCATTCCTGAGGATTCACTTCCATGCAAGAGTGACTGGTAGGGGTAACACTGATCACAGCACACTTCACTGTTTCTTGACTAGTCAGCACTGCGGTAGCATGCAGTGCTAATGATACTAAAGGAAGTACTCTGATCTCTCCCAAAGCTCAAAATGTATCCTCTTTTATGCTGTGCTCCTTTATTCTAAACTGTAGGACACTGATTCTACAATACCAAACTACCATTCCCCTGGGAACATTCTAGTCAGCTAAGAAACTGAGGTTTATCCTCACCTGGATTAAGATCTACCAACATGAATTCGAGTGTTGGGTCACTGCATGCTAAGTAAGCCAAGTCACGTCAAAGCTTCACCTCTGTTCATATGCCAAATAGTTAACTATGTGCTGAGTGAATGGTCATTTTGGATACAGATGACTGCACTGAACATGACAAACTTCAAAACAAGCAATAGATAAAAGAGTGGCACAAGAAACAATAATAAGAACAAGGATTAAGCAGAGCATATGTCAAAGTGGCAAAACTAATAGAAAAGTATCTGAGATAAGCAGACACTAAAAAAAAATGATTATGTCACCAAGCAATTGTAAAATATCAGTAGGATGACTAAGTATTTTAGTCAAAACACTCTCTGGGAATTCTAGCCAAGCTATCTGGATGGGTTAGCCTATGACCACACACAACTATATAAAATGATACAGCAATTCACATTGCCTATACCAGATAAGGCCAGAAGGTGGAACAGCGTGTATTGTGGAGTTTAAAGGAGTTTTAATGGCCTCAGAAAATGACCACTAGATGGCAGACTTTGTTCTTTAAATTTGGGGCTTAGCAAGTAGAATGAAAGTTAACAAAATTTAGTGATTTTGTTTTGTCATTTCATGGCAAGTGTAATTGAATTAACTATGTTTTTCATCATGAAATTTATTTTCTATATCAGCCATAAACAGCAGGCTCCTAAAGTAACTTGTACAAACATGCCAGAGTCTGAGTAGTTTCAACAGCATGTGGTATTAAAAACTCTGATAGTTCTTCTCCAGTCTAGTTGTAGATCTGAAGTTATAATGGTTTTATAGCTGTGTATGTTATGGGTGGATTTGTGTCCCCATCCCATCTCTACATTGAGTAATGTGAACATTGGTCTAAAATTAACCTAGAACTTTGTGCAGATATAAAAACAAAGGAATGTTGAAACTTATATGAAACAAAATACAAACAGGTGAACAAAGAATGCACAACATGCCAGACAAAAATAGCAAAAGATCAACAAGACGGACTGTAGCTTTTGAAAAAAATGGCAAAAGTTGAGGATCTAACCACTGCAACACTCCTTTTATAGATGGAGAAACAGCTTACCAAAACCACATGAATATATCCTTTGACATTAAAGTGTAGTGGGCACCTTTGATACATGAAACACTGTAAAGACTGCCAGCTCAAGCATACAAAAAATCAAATAAATTAAAAACAAAACCAATATGAGGCGGCATGGTGGCACAGTGTTAGCACTGCTGCCTCACAGTAAGGAGACCTGGGTTCGCTTCCCAGGTCCTCCCTGCATGGAGTTTACATGTTCTCCCCGTGTCTGCGTGGGTTTCCTCCCACAGTCCAAAGACATGCAGATTAGGTGCATTGGCGATCCTAAATTGTCCCTAATGTGTGCTTGGTGTGTGGGTGTGTTTGTGTGTGTCCTGCGGTGGGCTGGCACCCTGCCCGGGGTTTGTTTCCTGCCTTGTGCCCTGTGATGGCTGGGATTGGCTCCAGCAGACCCCTGTAACCCTGTAGTTGGGATATAGCAGGTTGGATAATGACATGAAATGACTAAACCAATACAAAATATTGGCTCAGAAACCGTAGAACCAGCGGCTTGCATTTCAGGGTTATGAGGTGACAGAACACATAGTGGAAGTATCGGACTAAAGATGGAACGGCAATCTACCACACAGCCTAATCATCCATGTACCAAATCTCACTCTTATGGGGCCAATTTAGAGCAGACAACCAACATAACCACACAAACATAAGGGAATTGGTGCAAACTCCACACAGGTAATGATTGGGCCACCATTGAATAAATCAAGGAAGGCAAATGCTCAGTCTTATTGACAGAAAAATGAGACAATTTCCCTAGATAAAGCTGGAACGTTCCCCAGCACTTGTTTATATTTGGCAGCTTAATAAAACACACAAATTGTGGCTTGGTAATTCATTAAGTGAAAATTCTTTTTTCTATTTTTCAAGCAGAGTGAACAACCATGTGAGCATCAAAAACTGAATTGTTTTTCTTCTTTTTCATTTTTAAAGAATCAGACATCCCCTTAGAACTAAAGGAAAAGACTGAGAATAATGCTTGTAATAGCTCAAGAAAAAAAAAATCCTTTACCTGTATTTTCATTTTTCATATAAATGCTGATTTATCCCATCTATAACTCCCAGTATTGCTGTCTTTTACTAACTATTTAGCAAAATGGTGTTTTTGTGAAAATTTCTCAATAGAAGTAAGCTATGCTGTTTCTCTGTATTGTAAGTTAACTGTAGGAAGCAGCAAATTCTGACTCATTCAGTAGTTCACTGTATATATTCACTATAAATAGGGGTGAATCACCAAATCTATGCGAAATTTATTTAAAACTAAAGTGATAACGGTTTGATTTAATTTCTTTCCATTTTAATGTGTCCTACTTGCACCCATCTTCAACCAAAAACAAGTAATTGTCATGTGGGCCAGTGACAATTAATTCACTTACTCTTAGTAGTTTCCCCCCATCATTGTGGCCCTAGTTGGTAGCTCCTGTAATATGAAGAGAGTTGGAGGAATCAAATTTAAGTTATTTAAGTGTGTGCCACCTGATATTAGTGGTAAGATATTTTCTGTCTATCTCTCTATCCCTCTCTCTCACACCTCAAATATGTCCTTCAGGGAAAGTTTGCACTGATTTTGTGTTAGAAATGTAAAATAATTCTCTTTATTAAAGAGTTGCTTCATAGTAATTCTGGTGTATTTCTAATATTCCCAAAATACTTGGGATTTTTAAAATATTCTTTCCATCCATTTTTACAAAACAAATGTTTATACTGAATATTTTTTCATTAAATTCCAATCATATTATTATTCTTTTTCATATTCTTTGAGCAAATTTCAAATAAATGGGTGGATGGATCAAGAAATTTATCTTCCATCTGTGCCACATGCAACAGTTATGCAATGTGTTCTGTGCACAGGCACCAATTTGAGCATCTGCATGTCTGTTTTATGCAGATACTTCATTTGGAGAAACCTGGGGAAACCATTTCAAAGGAAAGTCTTGCTTGGGGAAACTAACTAATTTGACCACTTGAGAAGCTGCTGTTTCCCCTTGTTGCCCTTTATTATCTTTTTATCAGTCACTTGCTGGTCTGAAGGAATATCCTCTCTCTTTCTGGGATCCATCCATAGCCACAATATTTTCATGGCATTTAAGCTTGCTACCAATAGAGCTGATTCTAATGGCTGGCGCTTTAAATTACTGACAGTTATAGACAGCAAAATTTGAGTATTCAGGACATATTTCAGAAACGGAAAAGCTCAACCAGACACCAATGTGGACATCAGCAGCAATGGCAGAGGCAGAGGAGCAGCTCCTCCAGGGTAATTGGAGTAGAAATTTTGAAAATGCTCTGGAATCCACAGACTATGACCTGGAAACAATGTGTAACGTAATTCAAGGACAAGATCTTCCTTCTAAACAAAGAGCAAAAATTTGGAAAATTGCCCTGAACGTTGCAGGCAAGAGCAACAGCCTTTCCTCATGGGATGGAAAACTGGATCTGCCAGAGCAAATGATAATTCATGATAAATGTCAACAGTTGATTGATCAATTGCACCCAGCAGAATGGGAAGTTCCTATTCTGCTTTCAGATGTGGAGTCAGCCATAACATTCTATTGCAAATCCCGGAGCATAACATTTTTAGAGAATCACAGCTGGCCAGATCTCCTCAAACCCATCCTTAGACTGCGGCTTCCTCGTAGTGATCTATATAATTGCTTTTATGCCATAATGAGTAAATACATTCCTAGGGATTGCGTTTGCAATGGTCAACCTTTCCAACTGTATCGTCTTCTTTTGCAGTACCATGAACCACAACTTTGTTCGTACTTGGACACCAGGAAGATTGCACCCGACTTATATTCAATCAAATGGTTGGGAAGTCTGTTTGCAGCACATTGTTCACCAGAGGTAACTGAGGCCATGTGGGATGTGTATTTCCAACAATCTGACCCATTCCTGATCTTCTTCTTAATGCTCATCATCCTTATCAATGCAAAAGACACCATTTTAGCTGAAAAAAATGACAACAAAGAGGGTCTCATTAAGTTGTTGGAGACCTCTCCAAGTCATTTGGAAGTGGGGGATATAGAAGACCTTTTTTCTTTAGCACACTATTATTATAGCAAGACACCACTATCATTCAGAAAAGATAATCAGAATCTATTTGGTAGCAGTCTAGTACTGCCTAAAGATGAAAAGATAAATCTGAGTGAAACCCTGTGTCTTCCCATTTCTGTCACAGAAATCCTTCAGTCCAGACAACACCCCGGTGATGGTATTAGGTTTTTTGTGGTTGACTGCAGACCTGCAGAACAGTATAATGCAGGGCATCTGTCCACAGCTTTTCATTTAGACTCTGACCTTATGCTGCAAAATCCTGATGAGTTTTCTCTGTCATTTAAGTCTCTCCTGGAGACACAGAAGCAGTCAATCAAATCAGGCTCCATTGCCAGGGGGAAACATTTATGCTTTATGGGGAGTGGTCGCGATGACGAGGACATGTATATGAATATGGTGCTTGCTTACTTTTTACAAAAAAATAAGAAGTACATCAGTATTGCCAGAGGGGGATTTATGGCACTTCAGAAACACCTTGCAGACGTCACTGTTGATGGATCAGACAATATGTACGACCACTGGATTGTCAGCATGTCTGCCTCCCGATTCAATATTAGTCAACCTGTTCAGACTGAAGCTGCAAACACCTTGGTAGGTGGCAAAGGGGTCAAGTCCCTAGTGAATAAAATGACCTTTGCACTTAAATCTAAGTCAGTGCATGTCAAGGAACGAGTGATCAACTTCATTGAGAACACCTCCACACCTACAGACAGGCAGTTGAACATTAATAATCGAGATGGAAAACTATACCGGGGAATAAAGCCAGTGTTCAGCATCAGTGATGAAGACAATACAGATGAGATTGATAGTGCCTACATGTCTGACAATGATTACAAAGATATCGTACACATTCAAACATGGATAAACAAGCCAGACATTAAACATCACATTCCTTGCAATGAGGTCAAAGAGACTGGTCAGTTGCTCCCTAGTCATCTCCTGGTAACAGCCTCCCATTTGTACTGCCTGCGAGAGATTGCATCTCGGAGGGGTTTTGCATACATCCAATCACGACGAGCTTTGACTTCAGTGGTAAAGATCACTTCAAAGAAAAAGCACCCCGAACTTATTACTTTTAAATATGGTAACAGCAATTCCACTGGTCTGGAAGTATTAGCTGTAGAAAGATATATGATATCAAATGCTGGGGATGCTGCCAGAGCCGTTAAACAGCAGATTGTTAAAGTGTTGGAGGATCTAAATTGCTGACAGACTACGATGAGCTCATTCACATTTAAAGACCTTCAGCCAGAAGCATCATACAGATAGATGTCTTGGTTCAAGTAAGAGTCATAAGTAGCTAAGACGGTTGGCTGTAGTACTGCCTTTAACTGCATATAAAATGTCTTCATAAAAAAAGCTAAAAGTAAAGGAAGGAAGGGTGGAAACCTTTTAAAGTATCTACAGATTTCAGGAGTAGTTTATAGTCAGTTACTGATTATATTTCAATTTTTATAGTTGTTAAATTTACCCAGGTTAAACTATTAAAGTATTTTCACTCTGATTTTTTTTTTTTGTTTAAGTGTGCATTGTGAGCATTCATTCATTTAACAAAACATATTATTCTGGTTCAGGGTTGAAGAGGATTATGACTGTCC
The DNA here is from genome assembly GCF_900747795.2 of Erpetoichthys calabaricus. Lineage (NCBI taxonomy): Eukaryota > Metazoa > Chordata > Cladistia > Polypteriformes > Polypteridae > Erpetoichthys > Erpetoichthys calabaricus. The sequence goes on from NC_041395.2 coordinate 183,376,400, forward strand.
ATCATGTAAATGAAATTTCGCACATTACAGTTTGGATATGACCCAACCACCACAGCAGTGTCTAATTCTGAGGGTTTATAATACTGACAGTTGCCATTCTGGATTTGTGGTCAGTGAGTTCTGACTTGGAGTTCAATGCTTGGTGTCTATGTAGTGAATTCTGTCTGAGTCACACCTGCTTTGTAAAGCTGTGCCTTCTAGTTCAAGAAATAGTAAATGGCCTCTCGAGCAGTTATTTCACTTTCAGATTTTGATTTTTTTTTATTTTCTTCTCAAATCTCAGTGCTTTGGTTTAACAATTTTTGTAAGAAATAATTTAATATGACATCTTTTGGAAAGGAATTATTACAAATCTGCTTTTTTAACAGATGAAAAAGAGGACTATTGTTACTTATATTTTGGAATGCATGTCTAATGTTACCATGCATTGTATAGTAAATGTACATCATCTTGTTTTTTATAATACTACTACACTATTCCAGAGGTTTAATTGGGAGTGCAGTGTTCTTCTACAGGATGAACACATGCAGTTATCTGTTTTTCTGTATAATTATTAACCTGTTTTTTCTTTTCTGGAAGCACTGCATGATTGGAATGTAACAGTTAAACATAGTTTTGTCTAGAAAGTGATAGTTTGTTTGAACTTAATGTTAATTTTTAAAATAATTTTGTAGTCCTGAATAATATTGGGGAATGTTTATAAGCAAGTTAATCACTGTCATATTCCCTTTCAGCCACTGGTTTCTATGATGAATATGTGTGTTAGAGTGTACGTATGTATAAGTCTGTGCTCCAGAATGCACTTGGCAACTCATCCTGACATGGTTAAACTCCTGGGCACTCCGGATAAGCAGGATTGACTTGGACGAATGAGTTTTTAAGGTTTGTGTGACAGCACTATTTCAGTATGAAATAGCTTTTTTAACAATTCCACATGCTGTGCATCCTCATGTCTTTACATACGTTAGGTGTAGATAAGTTCACTATTTACTATATCTTTTATAATTGCGAACTCTCATATAAGGAGATCTCAAAGAATTATATAATTGTTTTAAGGATGTGAAATGGTATATAATTTTGTTCAATTTAATGTATTCCTGTAATACACTATTCAGTTTTTTACTTTTTTACATTCAGTTTTTTCTTTAGATCCCAGCATGCATATACTGCAATATTTTCAAATATGATATGACTTACGTCATGCAACAAAACTATAAAGTATAATCTTGTAACTTAAAAAGAGAATCATCAATTAACATACCCTATATTAATACATATATACTAGCCACATTGCCTGTCAAAGACAGGCAACAGAATAAATGTAAAGATATTTGGCATCTCTTGCCATGTGTGTAACTTCAGCACATTTCCTCCATATCAGCGTGTCTGAATCTTTTCTTGCCTGGTGCTCTGTCTCTTGAGCACATTCCCATAAAGCCTGCTTCTCAGATGCTCGCCTCCTGTTCACTTTTCTACTTCTGTCTTTAAACTTCAAAGTTTGAATTCAAATCACAGTGTGCCCCCTACTCCTTTACCCTTCCTCATGTATCATACACTCACACATCCTCTTTCAATCACATCACTAAAGTGTACAGATATATATGTGTACCAATATATATATATACTGTATATATATATATATATATATATATATATATATATATATATATATATATATAGGTATACATATGTAATTCTACCATATAAGTAAAACCAGAACAGTTGATAACATTGTACACTCTTACAAATACTGAAAAGTAAACATAAAACTCCAAATTACAGAGTTTAATCAAAAAGTATTGTGTAATTCAGAACAAAAAATACATCTTATGAGTTCTACATTGCTCTTTTTTTTTAAAGAAGATAACTAGGTTCTGTGTGAGCCTAGTGTCCTAGTTTCTGATTTTATGCTCAGAGTTGTCTGTACAGGTTAAGGTCCCCCATAACAGTAAAGGATTAATCAAGATATGGATATTTTGTGACTGATTTGTTTCTCTGTCAGACCTGCTATCCAGGTGTTGAGGACCAGGGCTAGTTTTAGTGTTGGCGGTACAAGTCAAGGACTGTAGTTTACCCATCCCATCTCATGAACAGCGGAGCACAAAGTTTCTAACTGGGGAAAAAAAAGATACATATTAACTATTACAAATTTTCTATTTAGACCTAATTGCATTAATAATATATGTATAATTTAAGGCACTAGTATTTTAAAATATGGCAGTTTAAAAAAATTCTTCTTTTTTTATTCTCTATCAGATATTTACATCTATCTAATCTATTTTTGTTTACCTATCTATACTATCCCCAATAAAAATTGATTTGGGAATTCCATGCTCCATAGTACTTATTTTTACTTCTATTAACTATTAATTGATGAGTGACAAGACGCTTGAAACTGTCAGAAAGGTCATTTGCTTTAGGTTAAGTAATGATAATCTCAAAAATAAAGAAGGTTTGAGTAAATGGCCCAACTGTTTAATTTTCTTTTTTTTTTTCAAAAAGATGTCTTCCGATTTACATGAATCTTACAAACTAAAGGCCATGTTACATTAAACAATTTTTCCAGGGATTTTCAGTCGCAGACCTTCATTTACATAATCTAAACAACTCTCGAGGCAGTGACTGTGCACTCTTGTGATCAATAGCCAGTCATGCAGTCTGACATCCTCTTACTACTCAGCAACTCACCACAACAAAATCAAACAGGTTAGATTTTGTCTTCAATCATAGGGATGGACACAATGTGCATGAGAACTGGTAACTGCTCATCTGAAAGTACTAAGTATATAATTGCAGCTTCAAAGAATGAGGAACTAGACAGAAGAGATGCTTATCTGTCTCATGTTTTATATACCATGACAAAATGGAAAAAAACAACACAAAAGATAACTGGAAGCATTCATACAGCTCAGGCTTGGTCAGACAGGACCTTCTTGGTTATTAGAAAAAGGGTTGAACTTGCAATGTTTTGGAATGGTGGAAATGTGCAGGACGTTGTAACAGACTGGTGTAATTCAGTCATATATATATGGTAATGTGTTCAGTTAAGTGTAATGAATAAAGCATAATTTCTGTAGTTTAAGGAAACTTCGCTTTCCTTTCCTTCTCTTATTTGACACAACACTTGTAGTTTAAACACACTTTACTTGAATTGTTTTTATCTGAGCAAATCAAAAGAAACAAAAACAAAGGACCAGCCACATAGTAATAACGAAATAACAAACATATATTTTCGTGCAAATTACTTGATTAGAGAAAGACACATTTTCATACAGAAGCATAGTTCAAAGTGCTTTAAAAGAACTGCATAAAAAGTAAATATTTAATAAACAATACAAGCAAATTAAACCTAAAAATGTAAGACACAAGTGTTGGGTGCTATGGTCAGTTGACTAGAGAGATAAGCAAACAAAAACTCCAGCTGGCAAAAATAAATATAAGCTGCTAGGCCCAAAAGGCATTCTGCAGCATATAAATGTGATAAAGTTCCAAACATCAAATGCAGCTATCACCAACCAAGAAAAGTGAAAAAGAAAATGGAGAGAGGAAGATGGTAGTGACTTGCAAATCTGTATATGTGATATTGCAGTATCTATTATAATACCTATTATGATCTTTTACATCCTGCAAGAAAAAAAAACATCTCTCTATTTTAAAAAAAAATCCTGTGTCAGGGAATGACTAGGAGACGATACGTGATCTTCAGGTTAAGATCACGAAGACAAATAAAAGACCCACGAGACGAAAGAGAATGGCCACGGAGCGTCTCGCTGGGATATAGAATATGAGATTCTTGCAAGACTCGCCCTACTTACAAGCAATATCAGAGCACAGCAAGCAAAAAAATCAGTAGTGTAAAGGCATGCAACACACACAGATCCAGGGGTCTCAGTGCATATAAAGCATATAAAGGACAATACATTATAAATGAAACGTTGACGACTAAAAGATCGCATTAGCACAAACAAAAGGAAATTAATCATCAGGACCAGGTGTAATTGAAAAAATAGTAGGACAAAGCGAGGTCAGAAATCAAAGGCAAAGAGCAGAAAACAAAGTGTTTTCGCCTTCACATCATTCAATGCACAAAACGTAGATTTACACAATAATGGACCATACGCTGTGGTCCCGTAACAGTTAAAGCAACGACAAGTTTAATTTCAAAGAAAACACAATTCAATCAGGTGTATATTTATGATCATGGAGAAGCGATCACAACGCGAGCAGCAGAGACACGAAGTGGCAAAAAGGAGAGCGGCTGTACAAGCTTTAATATGATCGACCGGCAGCGTGACAGCAGCTCCCCAAACAACATGAGCAGCGTTACATGTCCTGAAAGAAAGAGATTTAACCACGCCCAGGGCCCGAAATAAAGGGCAATTATTGTTTTTACAACATCACATGAGACAAGGCAGTGAGCCATAATTTAAAACAAGTCCACAGACATCTAACCTAGCAGTTGTTGGATCGCTTTTGGCAGACACACATCATGTGCTCCCAGCTCTTAAAACAACAACATGCAACAAGCAGAACAGGCAGCTCACCAGCAGTAGAAAGACAGCAGATGATCTGATGGCATATCCTTAGCGTGCTTTCAGCCGAGACCGCCCCCCACCCAAGTTCACAACGCGAGCAGTTATACGTCTTGCAAGAAAGAGATGTAAACACGCACGGGGCCGGAAATAAAGGACAAGTATTGTTTTTACAAAAGTTTTTAAAGTAAAAGTGAAAATAATGCATATGTAACAATTCACATGAAAATAACAATCTCTTTAAATTGTATATCCGGTAAACCAAACACGGGGATGGACGAGCGAAGCGAGCAGGGGGCAGAGCCCCCTAGTTTTGAAAAATTAAAAAGGAGCTTCTAGAACTTTTTGATTTTTTTTTTCTATTATTAATCCAGCAGATCTCCATCAGGAGTATTGCTGTATTTTGCATTAACTGTAGCTAATTTGTATCTTTCTTAGGGTAGTTCTATTAGAGCATTTCATTAATCTAGTCATCTTAAAAAATAAAAGCATGTAGTATTTTTCAGCATTTTGAATCAAACTCACTGTTCAGTTATTTCACCCAGTAGTAATTTCCATTTGTTTGCGCTAATGTGATCTTTACTAACATTTTTTGAGACTTTCTAATTTTTGTACTTTCAATATCTCTGACCTGCTCTGCATGTGTATCGCACCAACGTTTTTGAACTCTTTACAACGTTCTACTCTTTGTCTTTTATTTCCAGCCCCAGGCGTGGTTAAATCTCTTGGCACAAAGTCTCATCTTGATGGACATGAAAGTATGTCTCTGAAAAAGTCACGTCTCATCCCAGGTTAAAAAGTCTTATCTCATTCCAGGATTTTTTTATATAATGGACAGATATATGATTTGAAGTTTTGGATAAAATCCATAATAACACTAGATTCTTTACTTCTGGTTTGATTAGTTTTTTTTTTTTTATTTTCTCCCAGTAACACAAAATTAATATTCATCTGTACTGTAGTAGTATGTCACTGGATTAGAGGGTCATATTATACTTTAGATACTATAGGTAAAGTTGTATGCTACCTGAATAGCTGTGGAAGTTCACCTTGTGTTTCAAAATAATCTGGCCTAATGGGAGAATGTGACAGAGAATGACAGCAGGTGCAGAATTAAAGCCTGCAGTAAACCACATATAATATCATGGATTTCTGATATACACAAATCTCTCCATAACTTGCAAATAACTTGCTTCATGTTATATAAGAATGAAACCAGCTTTAGGAATTACCAGAAATCCCCACCATTAAGAATGCTGTGACCTGTAGTATCCAACGATGTATTCAAATATAAGAGAAGAAGAACAGATTATGTTGTTTGCATCAGCATTAAGCTGCAAGTCATTAACTACTTTAATCAACATAGTTTCTATTCTATAAAACTAACTGATGCAGGTTAAGTGGATTGGTGATGCAAGTTTGATCCTGATCCATGTGCGGGTGTCTTGCAAGGGGCCTGTGCCCTTGCCAAGGATTGTTCCTGCCTTGCATCCGGTGCTTGCTGGAATAGGTGTCAGCTTCCCTGTTACCCTCATTTGGATTTAGAAATTAGACAGAATGACAGATAAATGGATGGATGATACTTATCTAAAAACAATTTTTATAAATGTAATATTTTAAATATCACAAAACTTCTTTACTTTTTTTAAAAATTTAGTTTAAAAAGGCACGTTAGAGATAGGTCTAAAATTTGTTCAAAGCAGAGCAGTTAATTTACTTTTCTTGAGTAGCAAAAACTGCAAAAATGTAAGAATCTAATAAAAGTTAGTATAACTATTTCTAGTACATTGTCGATTAGCTTGTTAGAAATTTCATTGAAAAAAGCTTGTTGAGACTGGACATAATTGGTAGGTTTAAGGTTTGTAATTATTCTGTAAAGTACCTGTAAACCTGTTTTAGAAAATGAGTTTAAATCACTGTATTGAACATACTTTCAGATTGTTTGGGCAGCCCTTGGGCCCTGTAATTGTTCTTACCATAACTTTGCTTATACTGTACTTGTACATGTGAAGCCAGAAGGTTTCTGTTTCATCTTGGGCTTGAAACACAGGTGCTTTTATGTGACCAATTAGTTGATTTTCTTATGACACAATTTAAAGAGTGTTTTTTACTATTTTGGGATAGTTGTCATCATTATTATGAATCACATTGGTTTCTTACGTAAAACAGAATTAAGCAGTTTGTCTATTGATTTTCAGTATCTATTAACACTATCTTTTGGTAGTTTTACTGTATAACAATATTTTAATAGATCTTCATTTTGCATGTTTTTCTAATGCCATTATTTGTCTGGAATTTTATCATTACTGGGGCTGGTAGACTAATACCTTGTTAAATATTATGTCTCTCCCTAACTTGACTCATCCTCCATGACTCTTTCCGTGCAGCTTCAGTGTTGTTTTTCCAGACCCATTCCTTGCCAACACATTTGTACGCTGCCAGCTCCTCCTCACACCACTCACTTGGGGTCAGAGACAACATACCACCTGTGATCAGTTTCTACTTCTCCGTGAGCCAAGCCAGAATAACTCCCAAGATCAGTAGCATCCTTGTACCAAGGAAAGTGAATTCAAGCAGAAGAACTTGATCGTCTCTCTGTCTCTCTAACCCTTTCTGACAGGACCTATTCACGTGGCCCCACCAGAATTTTCATGCCAAAAACATTTCTGTAATTGAGCCCTAACAATTTCATACTGTACTGTTAGTTTATTTTTATCTACTCAGTTTTGAGTTTACACACTGTCTGAATTTTCCATGGAACTTTAATCGAAGATTTCTTAACATTTGACCCACAGTATACCATTACAATTTTCCTCCTTATTATTTACATTGTTGGTTATAATAGAATAAGCATAGAATAAATGTAAAAGGTAACACATTTTGTAAAAGATAGTATGGTTTATCCAAGCTCTCTTCTAACAAATCACAGAGGCAGTCAAATAACTTGGTGCAGTCCAAGCTGACACTGTTTCATAAGAGGAATCTGTGCAGAATGTGGAAGAGGTAGGGAAGAAGGCACTCTCCTTTTCACAAGCACATAAGAGACTCTTTCATTAAACTCCATCAACCTTGTTTTATGGTTCTTGCGGAGTCTTAAGAAAGGATCCTAGCAAGGATCAGCTCATGCAGTTGGGGGATGTAAGGAAAAGAGGTACGCTCTGAATTGGTATCACTAGTGGACATGGAAGAGGAGAGCGAGGTGGGAGTGAACTTGGATAGGAGGAGCAGCGTGAGACAAATTGATGGTACTGGAGCGAGGCCTAGTAGGAGGTATGTAATCTGCTGGTATATTAGAAATAGTCCTTTTAAGTGTCATCCACTAACAAAATGATCGATTCTTCAGTCTCCGACCTTCGGATTGTTACATCAATTATTCATTTTAGAAATAATCCATGTATAAGCAAAAACCATGAACACTGAGGGATGACTATATTTTTGTATATGAAACATAAATAATGTCAAGATAAATGTAGAAAAATAGGACACAAGTTGCCAACAAACCACATTACCCCTAATTTGGTAGACAGATTACCATTTGCTCTGTTTTGAATATGGTGTAGACCAGAATTAACATGGCCTTTTCTGATTATTAAATGTGAAACCTCATTTTTGTCTTCTCAGATTTGTTTCACAATTAAATTAACTTCTTAATGAGGTTAGATTTTTCTGGGCCTCTGGACCATGAGATAAATCTCTTAATGAAAACCATTTCCCCTGACGTGCTGACTTTATGTAAAACATTGCACAGGATAAAAATCATAGGCTACATAATAATAATTAATAATAATTATCTTCTGCTGCATTCTACCATTGATAACAATTGAGTTGCTCAAGTTGAAAGACTTTTCGTTGGTACTGAAAGTTTTAGTAGCAGTGAACTGTAGTAATGTTTTTATTTAATCAAAATATGGAAAACCCAGACACATTTGAAGAGCCTCTACTTTGATACACAACAAAGATGATGTTTTAAATACATCGTGAAAGACACTATAAATACATAGTGAAAGACATTATAGGTTCATTTGGAGTTTCTTTTTTTTAATTTTCAATTTATAGAGCATTTGTGCTATTTAAAGTAATGACAAAATCAATGTAAATTATTTTTTAAAAACTTGAAACTTATGTTTGCACTGTCTCGTTTTTCATAGAATAATAACAACCAAAATAATATTAATCACAATAATGCACAGATGCAAAAATGGAGCATCATCAAAATGTTTTGTGGACCACAGCAGATCAACACTAACTTACTAAGACTTTTACTTTATTTTCAGATATGGTATGATGGACACATGATATTTTCAGATTTGGTATGATGGTCCTGTGTTGGCTCATTTTGTACCTCATTTTTGTTTGGATTTAAGGGTTTGGGGTCTTAAATAGCAAGTCAATTAAAATTAATGCAGAAGAAGTTAATTACCAGCAAAATGGTCACTAATTAAGAAAGGGATAAAACAAAAGTTTGTAGCCAGTGCAGTCCTCCAGGATCAGAGACGGATACTGCTGAAATATCTGTGCACACCAATATTGGATTTGTAACCCTTGCAAAATTATTTTGAATAGACAAAAAAATATTGAATGAGCGAAAAAACAGAACTGAATCACTTTTAGCTTCGGTGTGAACATAGCCTTACTAATTAATGCCCATCCCCTTCCCACTTTAGGGTTAGGGGAACTGGCCCACCACAATGGTGCTATGGTCAGTTGAGTCCATTCTTCACAAACAAACATTAGCAAGGTCTGTGCACATTACCAAGTAATGTGGTAGATGGGAGGACTTTAGGGACTTTCAAAACCAGACCTGATTATTTTAGAAGAATTAAGTGGATAGGAATGGCAAGCTTTATGGCAAGCTGAATGGCCTGTTCTTGAAGAGGTTATTCTACTGATAACAGACCCTGGATGTTGACTTTTGAAATGAAACATCACCGCATACAGTATTCTTCAGTTAACTAATGCAGACTGGGAGAAACTGGATCACAAGCATGGTGATTGCCCAACACCATAGATATTTATTTTATGATGCAGGCCAGTGCCAGCAAGATCAAGACCATGTGCACAATTTTTCTTGATGTTGAGGGTTTAGTCCTTATTGAGGATTGAGTTATGAGTCCTTTGTCACATAGTAGCAATTAGTGAAAAACGGAAGGAAAAGCCTTTAACCATCCTCATACTGTTTCATAACAATGTTCTAGGGATGGTTTGTGGTGCAAAAGATGTACTGTGAAACTGAAATCAAGATGTACATCCAGCACATTCTCTAGACCTGGGGGAATGTGATTGCCGCCTGTTTACAAAGGCCCTCAGAAGCAGCTCTTTACAATGCAAGCTAAAGGAGAACTCTCCTGGCTGAATCCCTGCACTGACTGCCTGTTTTTTTTTTTTTTTTTTTTTTTTTTTATTATTAAAGTAGAACACTTAAGAATTGCAGATGGATTGGCTACTTATTCTAATACTTTTCTTATTCTACAGCAAAAAAAGAAGAATGACACCACAGTTTGTAAGCAAATCTGAGTGGTGGCCATAAAGCTTGATAAATCTCTCATATTCTCTCATACATTGAAAATAAACTTATAATATACAAAGCAATATATAATTTTTATCCATGAAGGTGGCACAGTGGTAGCACTGCTGGCTCGCAGTTAGGAGATCATGGGTTTTTAGTCATGGCTCCTCCTTGCATGGAGAGCGCTTTGAGTAGTTAGAAAAGCACTATAAAAATGTAAAGAATAATAACTTTGCTGTATTTGTGAAAGCCCTATACAAAATTCGATTGTATATATAACAAGCCGTCCCCCGCAGCTCCGCCCATGTAGTAGTGAAACAGGACAGTGAGGACAGGACAGGACAGCTCCTCACTCCAGACGTCACACTTCCCCCTCCCCTTTGATTCATTACTTTGATACATTATATTATCAAGTAATCAATTTCAAGCCATTGTCTTCAAACGACACAGGAGAAGTAGGACACAGAGCATTGTTACTGTCAAACCCGATTTTTAGCACACAGGCTACTTAATTTTACACTTTGATTTAGGCATAAATTATTTAAATTTTTTGATGATAGACACAACTGCCTAGGCAGAACTCCATATGGACATTCAGGGAAATATCACTTGTGCCATTTCTCACATTGGCTTAATGCTATTAATTAAAATAAAAGTGGTAGAACTGAAGGGTGGCACGGTGGCGCAGTGGGTAGCGCTGCTGCCTCACAGTTAGGAGACCCGGGTTCACTTTCCGGGTCCTCTCTGCGTGGAGTTTGCATGATCTCCCGTGTCTGCGTGGGTTTCCTCCGGGTACTCTGGTTTCCTCCCAACCTGCCCGGGGTTTGTTTCTTGCCTTGCACCCTGTGTTGGCTGGGATTGGTTCCAGCAGACCCCCGTGACCCTGTAGTTAGGATATAGCGGGTTGGATGATGGATGGATATCATAGTAGGAACTTTTTTCTCTTGACAATGGTCATAGAATGTAATCCAAAAATCAATTTAATTAGATTTTCATGAAAAATGAATGTTATAACTCTTAGACTTCATTGGTCACTGTTTATTATTATATACTTGAATATGTTTAAGGTTCTTAGGTTCTCAGGTTCTTGGTCTTAATGTGAGTAAAAATGTAATATAATATAATGAATGTTAATGTAAGGTCAGCTAAGGTAGTGACTGCTAACAGAAAAGGACAGGAAATATAAGTGTATTTTGTACAGATCACAGAGAAAATAAACCACTGGTGCTCATACTGCTGCTCTTGGCAAAAGACAACAGTAAGTTCTGTATAGTCACCCAGCCATACTATGGGCATTCCACAGTACTCTAAAGTGCAGGGCATCTAAAAGAAGGTGTGATAATTCATTATCTGGCACCGTGTTCGTCACAATTGATGCCTTATCTCTCTTCCACCGACTGATTGTCTGCCAAGGCCAGAAACTGTAACTTGATCAAAGTAACAATGAGACACCAGCATAGATCACAAAGAAGAAAATGAGAATGGCAGAGACTTAGCCAGTTCAGTTGTTCTTTTTTTTTTCTCACAGAATAATACCTTTCTTATTGGAAAATCTTTTAGCAGTGTGGATCAGTAATGTGAAATATTTATATTTAATATACTGAAATCTCAAGTGGCATATGTTTGAATGTATTTATTATAACACTTTAAAAGATGATCTCATTTTTTGAATGTAGTGTCATTTATTCTACTTGATATTTTACACCCCACTCACAATATTGATTTGAGCTTTAAAATATTGATCTACACGAGGGAACTGAACAGCACATTGTTGTTTTGGTAGGCAACTGACTCAGAAAGTTTTATTTTTCCGTTTATTTTAATAAAATAATTAGTTTGGGTCATGTTTAACAGAAGCTTTTAATTTATTTAATATATACCTTCTAATAACTTATTCATACTAATATTAACTGAGTAACGTCATATTGCAGTAGTTAGTGCAGCTACCTCACAATCTGAGAAGACAGCATTTAAATCTTTGTTTAGCCATTCTCTGTATGAAGTTTGCATGTTCTCCCAAGTCTTTGAGAGGTTTTCTACTGCTATTCTGGTTCCTATCACATCCCAAAGATAAGCAGATGACTAGTAGAGTACTGACAGTAATTAGAGAGACTTTACCATACAATTTACTGATATGCATGGTTGGCTCCTGCCTCACACAAAGTGCTTCAGAGATAGGCTCTAGACTACCACAACCATGAACTGGAATAAGCAGGTCCATAACACGAATGGATGGGCAGAGATTTTATTTCATTGTTGTTTAGCAAAAATGGTTATGTGCTACTGCAGGACAGTTTTGCGATAAATTTCCTGTTAAGTGCTTCTTCAAGTAGGACCAAAACTTTTGTTCTAAACCACGCATAACTTATTTCTTAAAAATGAAACAATTTCATTGCATGGTTGAGACAAAATAAAAATTGAACATAATAAAGGTATTGCATCCATAGGAATGATGACAAAAACTTTATATTCATATACATTCACAATAAAACTATTTTAAAAATTAACTATACATACTGTAGTTTATTTCTTCTGTATCATACACTATATATAATTCATTTTACAAAATATAAACAGTAACATACTGTACAATATATATTTTTACACAAATGACTCTTAACAACAGTCTGCCTTGACTGAAGTTTGGAACAAAACAAATGAGAAAAAACATGGCAGAAATTAGAGATGTACAACAAACATTTCAGTTTTAGCCAAACCTTCATAAAGGATTGCAATGGATACCTTTCTGAGTTTAGTTTTCTCTCCAAATGTGTCTCCTCTTGGAGTTTTGAGAATCAAGGCTGTCATTAGGGCTGGTGGATTAAACTTCATGGTAAGTTACATCAAACACAGAATTGTATTACAAATGCAACAATTGTGTAAATTGATCACACTATTTCTTTTAACTGTACAACCTTTTATATATGGTAGTGTTATTAACATAAAATTTGTGATTTTTTGCAAGTAAATCATTTTCAGGTTAAGTGTAATAACAATTACATTTTTTACTTTATATGAATATTGTTATTTTTGGTAACTTAGTTTCCTTCTTTCAAAAACAAGAGTTAGGCTAATTGTATATTTATTACATGCACATTTGAGCAAAGACCTCTTATGTTACCTGCACTAGGCTACTCAGCAAGTTCAGAGGTGTATGGTGAGTCAATAGACAATAACAAGATTATTTTAAGAAATATTCAAACTCACAATACTTAGCTATGAATTAAACAATATATATAAAATAAAAGCTTTAATAATTACTGTACACAAATCCAAACTTCTCAGGTGAGATGCCATAAATAAATATCGATTAAACAGACAGCATTCAGGACACCAGGGGTTTCCTTTATAAAACTTTGTATGGATTTGAACATTAAAATATGTGCATGCCAAAAGAACAGGAAAATGCAGATGTCCAAAAAAAGTCAGATGTATATAACCTGGTCTATGTACATTTCTACAATGTTCACTCTTCATAAATCATGATTACCTTGTAAAATATGCAAACCCCATCCACATGGCACCCTGGAACAACCATACATGGACTATGCTAATGAACCTCATACATATGCAGTCATGATACTGTAGGTCTTCACTGGCTGGTAGAATAGCCACTTACCCAAAGCATCCATCACTGCAAATTGCATTTGGGGAGTCCTGTGGCGCTTTCTGCATTGCACTGGAGCGCTGAATTGGGAAAAGGCGTAAGGTGCCAGTGTATGAACAGGTAACTATGATCATCTGACACACATAATGACACGATTGCTGTTACATTGAATAGTATAGGCCATATGAAAAACTGAGGGTTCAGCCAGTAAGCCAACCACAAACCAGTCATCACATACAGCACATGCATCTGAACAACATTACTTTGCCTCAAAATAAATTAAGGCCACCCTTAGACCCACCAAGCCATGATATTTGGTCAAACTCATCTTGGAATCACAGATGAATTGTGTATTAATGTAATATAACTGCTTAAAGTTAAAATAAATCCACAGCATTCTTGCCAGGTGCCCCATATCTATTTTAGTGATGTCAATTGCCATGATTATATTAGGAAAACCACACACTGTTGCAAATTTCCTTTTTAAGTTGCTGTGCAAGCAAACCATCCTGAAGCTATATGAAATGGCTCATCAGTCATTTATAGCTTCTAGCACATCAGGCATGATGGATTTGAATGCAGAGATATTCCTGGCCAGTTTCCTCTGCTAGGTGCCTGTTTCCAGAAAGCCAACCATTGTTAAAACCTGCATATGTACAGGTACAGGTCTGTCTTTCTAAAGTGGGCCAACTCAGCACCTACTGTAGCAACAAGAGAATGGCTCTTGAAAGTCTAAATCAGTCATCCTTACAAGCAAAAAAATCCGTCCAGTTGCTAAAAGCTTGTTCGCTCCATATATGACCATTTCCATAGTCTTCAAGCAGTGCCAAACAAGCCATGTTTTGTCACACCATTAGGCTATAAATAGGCTGGGAGGCATGAGATTTAGAGTTTCCTGTACACAGGGAGTGAATCACATTTGCATGTTTACTGTGTGGGGCGGCACGGTGGCGCAGTGGGTAGCGCTGCTGCCTCGCAGTTGGGAGATCTGGGGACCTGGGTTCGATTCCCGGGTCCTCCCTGCGTGGAGTTTGCATGTTCTCCCCGTGTCTGCGTGGGTTTCCTCCGGGGGCTCCGGTTTCCTCCCACGGTCCAAAGACATGCAGGTTAGGTGGATTGCCGATTCTAAATTGGCCCTAGTGTGTGCTTGGTGTGTGGGTGTGTTTGTGTGTGTCCTGCGGTGGGTTGGCACCCTGCCCAGGATTGTTTCCTGCCTTGTGCCCTGTGTTGGCTGGGATTGGCTCCAGCAGGCCCCCGTGACCCTGTTCGGATTCAGCGGGTTGGAAAATGGATGGATGGATGGATGTTTACTGTGTTTTGTTTTCTAATCCTGAGAAGTGACAACAGATAGCTGATACAAACTGATAAAAAAAACCAAAACGTTCCTCAATACAAATACGCAGCATTGGCCCTCTTAAAATAGAACTAAAGTACAGCATTGGCCCACATAAACTGGAACTAGTATAGCCTATACATTGTCTCTCTATCATAAAAAAAAAAATCCTGTAGAAAATAATACGGCTACGATACGTGATCTTCACGTTAAGATCATGGAAGACACTTAAAAAGACCCATGAGACTAGAGAGATTGGCCACTGAGTATCTCGCGGGGACCTTAAACATGAGACTCTATGCCAAGAGATTGACCCAGGACTGTCTCATGATGACATAGAACATGAGATTCTTGCGAGACACGCCCTACTTACAACCAAATAACAGCACGGCGATTAACACACTCAGTCGTGGTTTGGCTTTGAGCACACACAGATCCAGGGCTCTCAGCGCATATAAAGTGTATAAGGACAATACGTTATAAATGAAACATAGATGACAAAGCGAAGAAGAAAGCAGTGCGGAGAAAAGAGACTCAAAAGCATTGGAGAGACAAAAAAGAAAAAGAATAATCTAGGTGCAAATTCAGAAAATAAGGAAAGTAATTATCAGCCCGGAACAAGTGGAATTGAAAAAAAAGCACGTCCAATTGGGACGTTTGCGCTATACACATGCAGAGCAGGTTAGAGATTATGAAAGCAGTGGAATTCGAAAGGCTCAAAAAAAAAATAGTTGGCGCGATACACATGTGGAGAAAGTTAAAGAATATGAAAGTAGGAAAATTAGAAATTATAAAAAAAAAGTAAAGATCACAGGAGCGCAAACAAACAAAAATTATTACTCAAAAAAGGGAAAATAATCACCACGGACCAGGTGTCATTAAAAAAAAGCAGGATAAAGCGAGGTCAGAAATAAAAGACAGAGTAGAAACAAGGGGGCAAACACATGCAGAGCAGGTTAGAGATAATGAAAACTGGAATTCAAAAGATTAAAAAAAAACGTAGGCACGAAACACATGCAGAGCAAGATACAGAATATGAAAACAGAAAAAAATGACAGTGTCAAAAAAAAGAAAGTAAACATCACATTAGCGCAAAGAAATAGAAATTATTACACGGAGAAATAACGATAAGGTGAATAGAGATCGAATATATGGACACAGGTGATATGTCAGAAGTATGTAAATATTGTAAGGCTTTGAAGTTTAAGTCAAGAGAATTTCAAAAATGGAGTTTACCTCACATGCATTTATTGGTTACTTTGCAAAAAAAATTATTAACTGCTGATGATGTAGATCGCTTTGTCTGTGCTGAAATTCCAAACAGAGAAACCTATCCTGAATTATGGTACAAAGTCATTAAACACATGTCTCACTGACCTCATTAAAAAGATTCAGCACGTTGGGACTTGAAAGATTCCAAATATCGTTTTTACAGAAGCTCTGAAATAAAAGTGAAACTAATGAAATAGCAACAATTCAAAGAAAAAAAAAATCTTAAAAGTGTGTATCCAGAAAAACAAAAATGGGGGTTGGCGAGCGAAACGAGCAGGAGGCAAAGCCCCATAGTTTTCATAATTTTTGAGGTTTAATGTGCTTGGTACATGAACACAAATTATAATAATGGCTTGGTAATATGAATAATTATATGTTAGAGACATCATTTAGCTAGTTTGGCAGCATTTCCCAATTTCTTCAAAATGATGTGTACAAATATTTCCGTGTTGACGTAAATATGTACACATTCTTTTATTAAGTTTTCTTTTATAAATACTGTACACACAATTTGAACCTTTTTTGTGCATACATAAGTTTTATAAATCTGACCCCTGGACAATTACATTATTTTAAGAAAAGCCACCATGAACCAAGACTGATTACAGTCATCTCAAACTTACCATTTTGATCTCAAGACTCTAAATCTCATCTTAAACAAACTCTTGTGTTGAAATATTTGAGTCCAATTTAAAATCTGTACCTTTATTGAATTGAACCTTGAATCTTTTTAATCATTCTTTTAGAATTCTAAAAGAGATTGCTAGATACATTTTAGGGATTTATTAGCCTGGATATTAGGATTAGAAGGGACATCAGCCTGGGAAAGAAAACAGTTATGTAAACATGACAGTGGTTTTAAGTTTATCAATTATTTGGGTAATCATTGTTAGTGCCACATGGAGTGAAGGCTTTAAATTTGGGGTACATGCTGCACAGAAACAAGGAACAGAGAAAGAGAAACTGAGAGGGAAGATCATCACCATCAGCCAGACAAGATATCTGCATTTCCTAAAATGACTGGCAAGATACAAGAATGTACAGACTGAAAACAAATCTGCTATGCAACCAGATATGAAAACTCATCTTCACCATCATCTGTATCCTTACAGAAAGCATTCTTAAATAATATTTAAACTGTAATTACTTTTGATTTTTAGCAATAGCAATTTTATATTGTTTGATTGGGCCAAGGTATAGTGTTAACCACACCTTGTGTGGATGACAGCAATTTTCACACAGGGGTTAGCAACTGAGAAAGAATGCTTTCAAAAAGTAGCAGCATGATGAACATGTTTATTCTGGAGTAATAAGTCTTCGCTTAAAGCAGCTTTGCACATGCAAGTAAAGTTGTACTTGTGGAACACTATACAGTAAAGTACAGGGAAATTTCCACAAAACACAAGAGACAGGAAATGAACAAGCAGATCTCTACTTTGTATTCCCTTTCCTTATCCACTAACTCACCCTTCTCTGTACGGATTTTTAACTCTGGCAACCGAGAATTTGAATGGTTGGGATTAAAACATAGAGAAACAAATGGATGAGTATTCATTGCAAATTTTTAAAATATAGAATGGTGCAGTGATTAGCAAATCATAGCACAGACACTGCTTGTGTGTTGTGTTGTGTTGAACCTGAAATGTATATGTGGATTGGAAAATTGTTTGGTGGATAAACAGCTTTTGCAATATTTTCATATAATTTAAATACAGTATATATATATATATATATATATATATATATATATATATATATATATATATATATATATATATTTATATATATATATATATATATATATATATATATATTATATAAAAAAATCTTGGGTCAAGACGTGATCATCTTGGAGAAACACTTTGAAGTCCCGCGAGACTACTTGCACGTCTCGCCCTACTTACAATTTCTCAGAGACACTTTAACAACCCGCGAGACAAGGAAGTGAGACAAAAGGACAGGTGCTGTACAGGCTTTTAAATGATCAACGCGCAGCGCGGCCTGCAGATCACGCACCATGGCACAAGCAGCAGCTGGCTTAAAGGACAGCTGCTGTACAGGCTTTTAAATGATCGACACGCAGCGCGACAGGCAGAACATGCAGCTCGGCAGCAGCAGTTGCAAGCTAGTAGCTGATCCATCTGCATCTCCTTAGCGTGCCTTCAGCCCCACATCCCTTTCACAACGCAAGTGGCAGAGACACAAAGTGGCAAGTGTGAAGCGATTAGGGGGCAATATGCAAGGGACGTTCAAAAAGTATCCACACTTTTTTTTAACTCTTTTAAGAATTTTAAAAATCTCCAATCTCCCATTTTTTACAGGTCAAAGTGTCTATAAACTACATCTCCAATCTTGTTTCATTGGTTGGAATGTAGTTAGCAGCCTTTGTTTAACTCATTAGCCTAGGGGTTGATAATATTTTATTTCAATATACTGTGAATGTTTGAATGATGTATTCAATATGTACTAAAAATGTGTATGCAAATAGTTGAACCACTGTGTTAATTTATTACTGAAAGTTAGATGATGATCAAACCATATTTTAAGACAACTTTATGCATAAATACACTTATTTCCTAAGAGTTTACATACTTTTTCTTGCCACTGTATTTGATGCTAATAAAGTGTGATGCTGAATTGACAGACTGAATGAAATACATAGCTCAGGGGTTTACACAGTATCAGATATCCTAAATATGTATTTTTTCACTTGTCTAATTAGATCATTAAATCATATTACATATCAGATGTTTTAATGCACTGAGTTTCCATGGAGAGTCCAGGTGAAAATGCCTGGTTAATCACAATGAAGTGACTTACATTGATTATATCTAGTCCGAATGCCAAGACCCTTAAATAAGAAGTGTTTTATGTAATTGTTCACATGGTAGTTAATGTGCTTTGGTGAAAGTAACAAAAGAAGTGAATTTCAGAGAAATGAAATTCCCTCCTAGATATGCATAGTGCTTTTAATATGGAATGAGAAGTGCTGGTGACTGAAGATGTCACAATATCATTTGATGTATCTAAAGACCTATGTCAAGAGATTTAATCAGCAAGATATCTCTTTAAGTACAGGACTACCCTTACCAAAGTGCTGTTACTTCCTAAATATCTGGCAATTGTTTCAACACCCTGCCAGTAACAGTGGTATAAACTGAAGGTTCCTCCAGCAAACTAAAACTGATGAATGAAGTCATGAACTCACTTTAGCATTCAAGACTGACAGGATTCAACTCACCAACATATCCCGTCAAGAATATTACTTAAACTACAAGGTTTGATTCAATTATGGCAGTCGGCCCAACATAAAAGGACAATACAAGCATTTTAAAGCATCACCATTAATGAGCAGCTCAGCCTCTTCTTTATTTTATTTACAATGTGAGATTTTGTTCATATTATTTGGAGTTTAATGTTTGATATTTGTTTCCAGTGTTATTTTTGTGATTATTTTCTGTGCTTTAAAATCTGCCTTATCATAGTTCATAGCACATGCATTCACTTCTTGGTCTGGGTGCTGTCCTCTCCCTCAACATTCATGTTAGGCTAACTGGTGACTCTAAATTGGGCCAGAATGATTACATGTGGGGATGTGTTCAGATATGTTCTGGGCTGTGTCACATCTATGGCTGGTTCCTGTTGTAGACTAACTTCTTCTAGCTTTGGCTTCTGTTTTAACACTAAAATTAAATAAGTGGTTTCAGAAAACAGAAAGATGCGTGGATGTCAGATAATGTAATATGACCCACAGACGATTGGCACAATTCTCCAGAAGTCATTCAGCTCCCTATAATACTCAGTTTATCAATCAGGCTTATGACAGCAGTGACAGTTTATGCTTAAATTCATTTACTGCGCTTCTTATCCTTTACACTTGATATGTCTGCCAATACTTAACTACTTTAATTACCACATAAATATATTTTAAGGGGGAATTCCAGTGTCCTACCTTTGTTATGTGACATTAAAATCATGAACCATAGCAATTTATTCATATTTTTGTTACTAGAAACTCTATGAACATACATAAATACTTACAGGGGTACCCAGAACTGCCATGGTTGGAACATCAACCAGCATTGCCCAGGACAAGGACAGCAGTTAAACTGCGAAACAAAGCATAGCTTATACTCTTCTCCTGTACAGATGTGGAAACTGTGCAGAAACTGGCACAGACATTCAACTTTGTAACTCTTTATTCTGAACAAACACAAATTATATATATCAGATTTCATGATTTCTTTTTTAATTGAATTTAATTTTGGATTAGTCAAGTTATCCAGTGTTGCCTGTATCAGAAAGTGGAAAGGTGGATCATGAAAACTAATTATAAATGACATATAATCAAACTTTATTACCTTCAGATTTGTTGCATTTTCACATTTTAATTGGTTGAGCAGTGGTAAATAGGAATAAGGATTTTTCATGGAGTCATTCTGGAGAGAAAAAATCAATACATACATGGAAGAGTGCCAATTCAATGTGTAAAGATCTCCACAATTTAATTTTAAGGAAATGTAATTTAAACTAATTTAACAAAATAGCTGCAATATATATAAAAGATGTATTTCCCAGCATTACCCAGCTATTAATTCAAAATGTTGCAGTAAGTTTCATAAATACAGAATCTCTTTTGTCACATCCCACTAAGGTCATGATCTCCCATTCTACTCCCAAGCCAGCCCAGTCAGACTGACCTTTACCATCAACCAATCAGCTTTAGAGTTAGCTTCTGGTATTGTAAGGAAGAGCAGGGCTGGTTCTACCATTTAGATGAACTAGGTGGTTGCCTAAAGTGGCAAAATATGTGGTGTGGCGTTTTTTTAAGCAATACAGATCCTGACTTATGAGCACTCCGACTTAACAAAACTGTCTGACTCCTTTTAACCCAATTAAATGGTGATGAATACAAGGTCGGAAAAGAAAGGTGTGCACACACACACACATACACACACACAACACCAAGCACCATGTGCAGGTTTGAGCCTTCAGAGAGATGTATATCTCTGTATTATATAAAAAAATCCTGGGACGAGACGAGACTTTTTAGCCTGGGGCAAGATGAGACTTTTTCAGAGAGATAATTTCAAGTCCCACGAGATGAGACTTTGTGCCAAGAGATTTAAACACACCCGGGACCAGAAATAAAATACAAAGAGTAGATGACAAAGTAGAACGTTGTAAAGATGTTCAAAAGCGTTGGCGGAATACACATGCAGAGCAGGTTAGAGATAATGAAAGTACTAAAATTAGAAAGTCTCAAAAAAATGATAGTAAAGATCGCATTAGTGCAAACAGTTTAAGTTGGAGATCGTCTAATTCATGTTGCCATCAGGGAAAAGTAGTATTTCTTCCCAATGAAGAGGCGTATCCGCAAGAAATAAAAGATTTGTTATTTGGTGAAATTGAAATCCACAAACACTACAGGCAAAATATCTACAATAATCTGTTCGCGTTCACATCATTCGATGCTCAAAACGTAGATTTACACAATTCAGGACCATGTGCTATGAGAATCTGTGGTCCCACAACAATTAAAGCTACTACAAGTTTAATTTCGAAGAAAACACAATTTGGTCAGGTTTATAATTATGATCACGGAGAAGCACTACATTGGAGATATTTGGGTTTGGCCCGAATATTTGTGCATGGATCAAACTACTGCATACCAGTCCAGAAGCTTCAGTTTGTATTAACAGCATTAATTCAGACTACTTCAAACTACAGAGTGGTACCAGACAAGGATGCCCCTTGTCACCACTGTTTTTTGCAATCGCCATTGAGGCACTGGCAATTCACTGTCAAAATGCTATTGAGATAAAGGGGATTATCAGAGAAGGACTGGAGCAGAAAGTTTCTCTATATGCAGATGATATGGTACTGTATATATCAAAACCACAAAATACCATGTCTGTGGTCTTAACAGCACAAATAGAATTTTAAAAGATTTCTGGTCTTAGAATCAATTTGAATAAAAGTGTGTTCTTTCCAGTGAATTCTCAAGCATATAATATTAGATTGGACACCTTCCCTTTCATCATAACAGATCAGTTTAAATATCTAGGGGTAAACATCACAAGTAAACATAAAGCACTTTATCAACAAAATTTTGCCATCTGGGGGGTATTTTTCGTACGTGGATTACTCGCTTAGCCGGATGTAATTGTTGACGATTTGGCCTGATCCTGGATCTGTCGGTTTTTTGAAACTCTTGCTGGAAGTGTTGTCATAGCAACACATCCAAATCCGCAAACCTGCTCGGAGCAGGTTTGTTCTGCGCAAACAAGGATTAGTTTACACACGTGATCAGTGACGGTGCGTGGAAGTCATCCAGTCAGGGCTTCGCCGTTCATAAATGAGCGACCAATTGATATTGGTGCGCAAATTATACGAAGAGAATTTCATATAAAGAGGGTTTTGCGCGATCGGCAAGATCCTTTATTGCCCCCGGAGGAAATTCTGTACGAAAGATACCGCTTTAGCCGAGGGGGAATATTGTACCTCAAAGATTTATTAGCTCCGTATATTCGAAGTCAAACTCGGTGAAGTAGGGCTCTCACAACCACACAGACAGTATGCATTGCTTTGAGGTTTCTTGCAAGCGGCACTTTGTTATATACTGTAGGCGATGCGGAACATCTATCGAAAAGTACAGTTTGTCAGGCAATTCGTAAAGTCTGTTTGGCTCTGAAACATTTCCTTCAGGTTTTCATTGTGTTTCCTGGACACCTGCATGTGCAGACAATAAAGGAGGCGTTTCATGCCATTGCAGGTAGGTAATACACAGGCTAAAACACCCACAGTTCCATAAAGAATCCCGCAATCAGCCTAACATTCTCATTACCAGGATTTCCAAATGTGATTGGGGCACATGGACTGATCAGAGTGGAGTTTGATCAAACATTATTTGGAAAATGTACCTCTCCTCCTGATGAATAATCAGACACAGTGTCTTCATCAAATATTTGACCTTCGTTAATATCTCGTTGGTCAGAGACAGGTTCAAGGGATATGACATTCCCTGCAACTGACCCAACAAAAAAGAGGGCTATATGGAACATACCTATAGCACACATGGAGGACAAATATGCAATGACCATCCTTTACCTGAAATGAAGTGACCACTGCTTCCTGCCACTGGTTCTGAGGAGGAGCTTCCCCCTGGAATGCCCTCAGAAACAGGGCAATGGGCATTTTGCTGGAGAGCCAACTCTTCTGCAGGGGTTAGGTCTGGACCGTGTGGACCTCCACCTGTTTTTTGCTTGTCTGCCTCCTTATTAGCTTTAACATTAATGTTTTTATATTATATATGATTCTTTATGTCAACAATACTTTAAATAGTTATATACCAATATTTACCAGTTTGAAGTATATTCTTGTACTTCACTTTAACCTGTTCCCATGTTCTCCTTGTGCTCACGTTTGATCTGGAATTATGACATATTAAATAATAATTAATCTGACACATAGGAAATGAAACGCTGCATTCAGTAAGTACAATGTACACTACTTAGCGTTTAATTTTTTCGGCCACTTTTTGCCAGCCGTCTTTTCTGGTCTGGGCTGCTTTTGCAGTGTTACCCCTTATGTATATTAAATCTTGAAATTCTTTGTGTCCTTCGAGTAAAAGGTCTTGCGCCGCGTGTGTGAAAAAAAATGCGCTCGTTCTTTCGTCATTTTGTTGCAGCCTATCAAAGACTTGCTGATCTTGTTTTCTAGACTCAATATATATGGGCTTTTCACTCAGCGCGGGCGCGCGCATTCATCTCGTATGATTAGATCCAGCTACACTAATCTGATACACAGCTGCGTTTGAAAAACCGACTTATCTGGATGAGTTTCACTGGCATTATCGCATCCAAGATGAGGCACCTGATCTAGGATGGTTTAAGCGACGTACGAAAAATACCCCCCTGTATGGGAAAAATTAAGCAAGACTTGTATAGATGGTCAAGCCTTCATCTCACTTTAGCTGAAAGAATTAACATTGATGAGTATCCTTTGAAAGCGTCTCTTTTATTTCAAAACATTCCAATATACATCAATAAATCATTTTTTATGAAATTAGACGCAACCATAACCTCATTTATTTGGAATTCGAAACATCCACGTATCCAAAGGGCGACATTACAAATACCTAAGGCCGGAAGGCACCCTTTCAATTTTATTACTGGGCAGCAAATATACAAGCTATTAAAGCATGAACATGGACACAAATAGATGAACAGACACAGACTTGGTCCGCAATGGAAATAAAATCCTGCAGTACTTCTTTATATTCCTTACTTTGTACCCCAATAAATACAAGTCATAGCCACTATACTAACATCCCGATTGTGCTTCACTCACTCAGAATATGGAACCAACACAGGAAGTACTTTAAGATAGAGAAGCTTTTATCTATGGCACCTCTGCAGGAGAACCACCTTTTTACACTGTCTCAAACATATACAGTTTTTAATGTCTAGAAAACATTCAGGATTAAATCACTTAGAGATCTGTACATAGACAACGTCTTTGCATCCTACGAACAATTACACTCCAAATTTAACTTTCCAGCAACACATTTCTTTCACTACCTTCAAAGTAGAAACTTTGCTAGACAGAACCTGCCCAATTTCCCTCACCTCCCACCTACCTCTATGCCAGAAAAAATATTGATCCGTCTTGAGGGTATTTCCGTAATATATAAAATCATATTACAGTCCCGGGCGGCACGGTGGCGCAGTGGGTAGCGCTGCTGCCTCGCAGTTGGGAGACCTGGGGACCCGGGTTCGCTTCCCGGGCCCTCCCTGAGTGGAGTTTGCATGTTCTCCCCGTGTCTGCGTGGGTTTCCTCCGGGCGCTCCGGTTTCCTCCCACAGTCCAAAGACATGCTGGTTAGGTGGATTGGCGATTCTAAATTGGCCCTAGTGTGTGCTTGGTGTGTGGGTGTGTTTGTGTGTGTCCTGCGGTGGGTTGGCACCCTGCCCGGGATTGGTTCCTGCCTTGTGCCCTGTGTTGGCTGGGATTGGCTCCAGTAGACCCCCGTGACCCTGTGTTCGGATTCAGCGGGTTGGAAAATGGATGGATGGATATTACAGTCCCTCCCTTTCAAAGATCCCACAGTACAGTGGGAAAATGATCTATCACTCAACATCTCAGAAAAGGAGTGGAACGCAGCAATGCAGAAAATTCACTCGAGCTCCATATGTACAAAGCATATAATTATTCAACTTAAAATTTTATGTCGAGCACATCTGTCTCATTTAAAATTGTCCAAAATGTTTCCAGGGCAAGATCCAACTTGCAAACGCTGTAATCAAGCTCCAGCTTCACTGGGTCACATGTTTTGGGCCTGCACCAAATTAACATCATTTTGGGCCAAAATCTTTAAATGCCTTTCAGACAGCCTTGGTGTCACAATCCCTCCTAATCCATTAACAGCTGTGTTTGGTGTACTTCCAGATGGGCTTAAAGTGGAGAAGGACAAACAAACTGTGATTGCCTTCACTACACTATTGGCACGTACTGTAGACTAACTTTGCTCAACTGGAAGAATCCTAACTCACCTATTCTAAGTCAGTGGGTAACTGATGTTATATACTGTTTGAAACTAGAAAAATCTAATTCTCACTTAGAGGATCTGTGCAGAACTTTTTCAAAACCTGGCAGGATCTAATCAATAACATTTTAGAATAAGCATTTAACTTGAGGAGGCAGGTTCTCTCCCCTCTTTTACTCCATTTATCTTTATTCATTTATTAATTTACCTATGTGCTTATTTTTACTAGCTTAAAGTTTTACTTTGCTGGCCTAGCTCTCTTTCTCAAAGGGGTGGGGGTTGATTTGTTTTGAACCTATTTTTGTAAATCTTGATTTATTTGTGTGGAATGTTATTTAAAACTTAATAAAATAAAACAAAAATGATCACGGAGAAGCGATGCAACAAAGAATTGAAAGAGTTAAATGATCGGACATATTATAAATTCTACAGCCAATAATGGATACAAATCCATATTTCCAAAAGTATCGCACTTTACACGAAATTAATTTGAAAAACACGGACAAAGATGTTTTCTTGCATTTTGTATATAGTAGATAATTTCAAGTCATGCGAGACGAGACTTTGTGCCAAGAGATTTAACCACGCCTGGGGCCGGAATTAAAAGACAAAGAGTAGAAGACAAAGAAGAATGTCGTAAACAGGTTCAAAAACATTGGCGCGATACACATACAGAGCAGGTCAGAGATAATGAAAGTACTAAATTTCAAAAGACACAAAAAATGATAGTAAAGATCACATTAGCGCTAATAAACAGATACAAATATTATGTGGTGAAATAACGGAACAACAAAAAGAGATCGAATATATGGACATAGGTGACAGAAGTATGTAGATATTGTTCGGACTTAAATTTTAAGTAGGAGACTTGTAGATCATCTAAGTCGTGTTGCCATCAGGGAAAAGTAGTGTTTCTTCCCAATGAAGAGGCATATCCACGAGAATTAAAAGATTTGTTGTTTGGTGAAAGTGAAATCCACATAAGGGAGCAGAAGAGACGCGAAGTGTTTGACACGTAGCACAGGCTGGGGGATTGGCGAGCAAAGTGAGCAGGGGGCAAAGTCCCTTAGAATTATTAAAAATCAGAACAGGCAGATGATAGACTTGTGAATGATGACATAAAGCAAATTTGCCATAAATGACATGCCAAGTTTAGTGGGCGAGAGTGGAGTTAACGCTACACCAAGTCATTATACCAAAGGCACTGGGTTGAATACGAGAAGCTCTGAATCATTTTAAAACCATTGTGGCATTTGCTGGAAAGTGTTATATGGCAACAACTGTATTATAATGTGCAAATAATTACTATAAGCAGGCAATGGACAATGTTACAGTTAAAAGGAAAAATGCTGTGTTGCAGGTACAGTTATATATATTATATGTTAAAGTTAAAGAGGCACAGAGCACAGTACCAAAAATAGTGCAAGAAATTCCTTCACTATGCTGGAAAAAGTAAACATACAAACACAAAACCTTGGAATATTCAAATCTCTGTAGGCAAAATAATTCAAGCATAATACTGAAAAAACAAAGATCTAGTCCTCAGTCTCATCACAATTTGTGGCACAAAATTAAAATTTTTATTTACATTTGTGTAAAGAGTTTGAAATGGAGTAGTTTTGTCAACAGGAAAAAATCAAAACTCTGTAACCAGTGTAAGACCTTGTAGATAAGTAAACCAAAATATTTAAAGCTGTTATGACGGGAAATGTGTGGCTTAAACAATAATAGGCAGACTGAATACTTAAGGCAAGCAACGTGTTTTAAACTTTTGACCAAGATATGTGCCGAGATGTCATTAGTAAAGAGTTAAACAGAGAAAATTTTATTTGTATACATGTCCACAAAATTGACACTTGAATTTATTTTTCAGAAAACTGAATAATTGCGAAATTCACTAAACAGAAGTTTATGGAGGTTTGTGGTGTTATGGGTTCAACAGCTCTCCCAGCAAAGGCCAGTTTGTCTTAAATGAATAATCACCGCGCTCACGGCGTAGCAAGGGGCGTGGTGGTGTGGCTGAAGCGGTTTCTGGGAGGATTCGTGCTGCGGGCATTTCTCACCTAAGTGCACAGGTGAGGGACGGTCTGCAGCGTAATTGATCCCGGGAACTGTTGATTGCCACAGCTGCCACGTCCATTATATATAGAGAAGCCTGAGATGGTTAGGAAAGAGAAAGAAAGAAAGAAAGAAAGAAAGAAAGAAAGAAAGAAAGAAAGAAAGAAAGAAAGAAAGAAAGAAAGAAAGAAAGAAAGAAAGAAAGAAAGAAAGAAAGAAAGAAAGAAAGAAAGAGAAAGAAAGAAAGAAAGAAAAGCGAGCGAGCAAAGACAGCCGACACCCGACACCCGACACCCGGGTAAGTAGTAGAGGTGGTCATTCCATAGAGTTTAGTTTGAAGGAGCCTTGGTCGTTGGGGAATCCCAAGTCACTGTCCGGTGTTTCCGACTGGAGCCAAGGATCGGTAAGGCAACTGACAGTAGCAGAAGTAGGCAAAAGGTCAGCTGCAGAGAGAGCGTCTCATTTTAAAGGATTGTTTTTTTCGCATTGTTTTTAACCTCCACATTTCTTTTATGGATTATTTATTTAATGAAGACTTTGAATGTACTGCACTTGATATGAACACTTGTTTTGATTTATTGTAATAAAAGCACAAGGTTTTCAAAGTGCTTTGCAAACTATGCATGTTGCACCCTTAGGCCTCATTCACATTTCTATGTTTGCCTGCGGTTGGATACCACCAAGATCAATTCTACTTATGGCTCACGCTCATATCACTGCAGAGGAGTGCAGTCAGCTTTGTTTTGTTTTTTTGTTTTTGTAAAAAGTGACCTGCTGCATATTCTCCATATGAAGACACACCAAAACGCACCATCATGCATATTTCAGTGTTTCATCCAATCAAGTTGAGTTGAGTTGGAGTTGTATGTAGCAGAGCATAATTATGATATTATAGCAATAATGGAAACCTGGCTAAATAACAAAGATGGGGATGAGTGTAACATAGAGGGATATACATTTTTTAGGAAGGATAGACAGAACAGAAAAGGAGATGGGGTTGCTGTTTATGCCAAACAGGATTTAAATGTAAGTCCTCTTCAGTTGGATGATGAGCCCCATCTAAGTGAGGACATGTGGCTTCGCCTGGAAAATATTAGAGAAAGAGGTCTTATTTTAGGAGTGTGTTATAGACCACCCAATTCAGACAGTCATTTCAACACACATGCTTTTAGTAATATCAGAAAGGCAAGTTTACAGGGAGATATTATAGTCATGGGGGACTTTAATTATCCAAGTATTAACTGGGATAACCTTGCAGATGGAGGAGCACAGCATGTTAAAGCACCAACAAGGGGTGAAGCCTTTCTGGATTTAGTTTTTTGTAATAATCAGGATAGAATTGAGGGTGTAGAGGTGATTAAACCACTACGGTCAAGTGACTATAATGTAATACAATTCTGTTTTTTGTAAGAGTCCTGATGCAAAGACTAAAACTGTTAAGTTGAACTTTGGTAGGGTTAATTTTGAGATGATCCGACAATGTCTAAATAGGACACACTGGGATAAGCTTTTAAGTGTGGAGACAGTCGAGGAGCAGTGGAACTGGTTTAAAAATGTTTTACATGTAATGAAGGACAGATACATACCTCACTTTGGAATTAATAGGAAACTAAAAAAAAATCCACGGTGGATTAATAAAGATTAAAAAAAAAAAGAAGTTGCAAAGGAAAAAACTGCTTTATAAGGCATATAAGACTAATGACTGCAAAGTGAATTGTAGAGTGTATGAGAACATGAGGGCAACCATTAAGAAGGATATCAGGGAGGCTAAAAGACAGTTGGAGAGGAATATAGCAGATAAGGCGAAAGACGACCCTAAGAGATTCTTTCAGTATTTTAGTAGTAAAAGAACAGTCAAGGAGGAGGTCAAGTGCATCAAATTAGTAAAGGGGAATTAAAAGATACAGACAGTGAAATAGTGGATCCCCTAAACTTACATTTTTCTGAGGTCTTTTTGAGCAAGTGGATAACCTCCCAGAGGTAACAGGGACTACTAAGGAGGTACTGAGGGATTTGGAAATTGTAGAGGGAGAAGTGCTGCTCAGATTAAATAAGATGAAATCAAACAAATCACCAGGACCAGATAATATTTACCCTCGAGTTCTTAAGGAGGCTAGTGAGTAGATATATAAACCCTTGACACATATTTTTAGGAAGTCACTGCGCACTGGAGAGATTCCGAAGGACTGGAAAATGTCAAATACCATCCCATTATATAAAAAGGGTGAAAGGGCAGATCCAAGCAACTATAGGCCAGTAAGCTTAACATGCATCACAGGAAAATTAATGGAATTATTAAGGATAAGACTGAGCAACACCTGGCAAGGACAGGAGTTATTAGAAACAGTCAGCATGGATTCAGAAGAGGGAGGTCGTGTTTTACTAACATGCTGGAATTCTATGAGAAGGCAACAAAAGGATACGATCAAATTGGAGCATATGATATTATTTATCTGGACTTCAGAAAGCATTTGATAAGGTGCCACATGAGAGGTTGGGCATCAAATTAAAAGAAGTGGGAGTTCAGGGTGATGTTTTTAGATGGGTGCAGAATTGGCTCAGACACAGGAAGCAGAGGGTGATGTTGCGAGGAACCTCATCAGAACTGGCCGATGTTAAGAGTGGTGTTCCACAGGGGTCAGTGCTAGGGCCATTGCTATTTTTAATATATATAAATGATTTAGATAGGAATATAAGTAACAAGCTGGTTAAGTTTATGCAGATGATACCAAGATAGGTGGATTAGCAGATAATTTGGAATCTGTTATATCATTACAGAAGGACTTGGATAGCATACAGGCTTGGGCAGATTTGTGGCAGATGAAATTTAATGTCAGTAAATGTAAAGTATTACACATAGGAAGTAAAAATGTTAGGTTTGAATACACAGTGGGCGGTCAGAAAATCGAGAGTACACCTTATGAGAAGGATTTAGGAGTCATAGTGGACTCTAAGCTATCGACTTCCTGACAGTGTTCAGAAGCCATGAAGAAGGCTAACAGAATGTTAGGTTATATAGCACGATGTGTGGAGTACAAGTCCAAGGAGGTTATGCTCAACCTTTATAATGCACTGGTGAGGCCTCATCTTGAGTATTGTGTGCAATTTTGGTCTCCTGGCTACAAAAAGGACATAACAGCACTAGACAATGTCCAGAGAAGAGCGACTAGGCTGATTCCAGCGTTACAGGGATTGAATTATGAGGAAAGATTAAAAGAGCGGAGCCTATACAGTTTAAGCAAAAGAAGATTAAGAGAAGACATGATTGAAGTGTTTAAAATTATGAAGGGAATTAGTACAGTGGATCGAGACTGTTATTTTAAAATGAGTTCATCAAGAACACGGGGACACAGCAGGAAACTTGGTAAGGGTAAATTTCACACAAACATTAGGAAGTTTTTCTTTACACAAAGAATGATAGACACTTGAAATAAGCTACCAAGTAGTGTGGTAGACAGTAAGACGTTGGGGACTTTCAAAACTCGACTTGATGTTTTTTTTGGAAGAAGTAAGTGAATAGGACTGGCGAGCTTCATTGGGCTGAATGGCCTGTTCTCGTCTAGAGTGCTCTAATGTTCAAAGTGAATGCCATGCTTTACAGTTAATTCAATTTCACACAAACCATTTTGCTGATCACAATATCGCTAATTTTGTCTTTATAAATGTTCATCATGAGCACTGGAGTTTGCAAAAACACAGTCTGGAACAAGATACTGAATTATGTAAATCAGGAACATTTTAAAACTTATGAGGTCTGATTACTTCTGCAAGTTGTTTTAGATTAGGATGAAGCCTCTTTATTGTTTAGAATCAACACAAGAACAGAGCACCAATAAGGCAACAATTGTGGCAATTTTATTCAAAATTACATGCAACACTGTTTAATTCTATATTCAGATATGAGGTTTAATATTCCTAGATTAAATGAATATTTCATTCTGAGGTGGAAAACCTTTGTGGGATGTATCAAATTTGCTGAACCCTAGCCTGCAGATATCTTTTGGATAATAGCATGGACTATATCACACAGTTTCTCAAAGTATGTGGACAAGAGGTGCAAAGAGCCTGCATGCTTATAATAGAACATCCACACTACTCTATGGCGTTTGGAAGTTGGCGGCAGCAATTCAAAGACAGTTGTGACAAACTGTGGTATAGCGGGTCCACAGCTCCCATCAAAGACCCGTTTTAAAATAAATATTCACCATGCTCACGGCTTAGCGAGGGGGCGTGGTGGTTGTGTGGCTGAAGCGGTTCTCAGGGCGATTCGCGATGTGGCCGTTTCTCACCTAAGTGCACAGGTGAGAGACTGCCCGCATCTGTGATTGTTCCTGGGGCTGCCAATTTGCTACAGCTGCCATACCTTCTTGATAAAATAGAAGTGTGAGTCGGCTAGGGGAGAAAAAAGAAAAGGAAAGAGAATGAACTGAGGTTGCAGGAGAAGGCAGGAAGCAGCAGGAGGAGAAAGTCGGTGTGGGAGAGCGAGCAAGTGCAGGCTCACGTTGCAGCAGTGCAGGAAGCCTGGGTGTTGGGCCGACACCCAGGAGTAGTAGTAGTGGTCGCTCCCGATGAGTGATCATGTAGCGGGACTGACCAGTGATGAAAGGCGGATGACTCTCCACATAAGGCCACGGAAGGCAGTGGGAGTCAGGCCTTGGGATGTGGTGTCCCCAGCAAGACAGCCCTGGTCGTTGGGGAATCCCAAGTCGCTGTTTGGAGGAGCCTACCAGAGCCAGGAGTCGGTGAAGCAAACCGAACAGCCGAAGCAGGCAGAGCAGGTCAGCTGCAGCTTGGGTGACTCCTCTATTGAGAAGCCCAAATGGAAATCAGAGGAGCCGCTTGCAGTAGTAGAAGGATGCACCGGATTTTTTAAAGGACAACTTTCTGTATGGTTTTTAACCTCCACGTTTCACAATTGTTTTTATGGATTATTTATTTATTGAAGATTTGAAGCGCTGTACTTATTTAATTTGAACACTGTTTTTGTTCTGTTGTTTTAAATAAAAGCACTTGGCACTTTTATACACCATCCCCTTGCTATGCTGTTGCCTCACTGCTTAGCTCATCGGTAGCATTACCGACGGTGACGGGTTCCAGGGCTCCCGCATAGCAGATGGGAGCATGCAGCAAACCCGCATCGTCACACAAACAGAAGAGAAGAGGTGTGTTTAAAATTCAAAAGCAGTGTGAACTTTGAAAAAAGAAGATGGAGCAGATTTTAATATACGTAGCTTAGCAGCATTTAGAAGACAGTGGAAATAAAAATTTAAACCAGAAATGACATCATGTATATTCTACTGAACAGTGATTGCTTTGACATGAGTGTTAAGAAACAAAGACGTTTTAATTTAAGGTGTTTTGACAGGCCCTGTTGATTCTGTACTTTGGACAACTGGTGTAAGACGATTTTCCAACAAGAAGGATCACTCCTGACAGATATTACAGCATCTAGTATTATTGCCTCTGCCCGATGCTTTGCATACAGAGATGTGATGCTGTGTATTTTTTGAAGTGATGCAGATGTTCATATTAAGTTGATGAAAAATACTTAAGATTGTGGTCACTCACTCTTAAAAATAATGGCCCTTTATGGCACTTTAAGGTTCTTTATTGGATTGTGATGTTTCTTGTTGAACCTTTACTTGAAAAGCACCATTTCATTCTAGACAGGCTCCATCCTAATATGTGGGGAAAAAAACTGCATAGTAGGCTGCTTAGCAGTACACTAGAAGATTAGGAAAACCTGGACTTGGCCTGTATTACTGTATGCATTCAGCAAGAATCCTATTAAAATCATTAAAACTGGCATTTCACAAATCTGTTACCATTTCATTCATGGTTATGTACCATACGGAGCCTGTTATGGGTCTAAATAAATAATGACTCTTTCTGGAACTTTTATGTGAAGGGATCTTTTGGGAGCAAACCTATGGTATCACTCTGGCACCTTTATTTTTAAGAGTGCTGCACAAAGTCAGTAACACTGTACTTCTGGTCAAACAGAATGTTATGCTTAAAATATTTCAGTTTTGTGTAGATCTGTGCAACATACTGGGGCTTCATTCATAGTAGTTGTAGGCCTGTGATAAAACTATAAGTGGTGTGATTCCCAGTGATTTTTATTATTAAACTCTCCATATTGCTTGTTAGTACTTTTTATATTTTGAAAATTGTTTTTTTAAGGCAGCCCATTTAAGAGCAAAAGATTAAAAGGGTTCAGGTTTTTAAATAAAACTCATAGTACATTGTGCACATTTCATCAGCTTAATATAAACCTCTATATATATATATATATATATATATATATATATATATATATAATTCACTAAGCAGCTGACAGGGCACGCAAGACAACCATGGGATACGCACGACAGAGCCCCGCCCACCAACTCTAAAACTATCGCAGCTGCTAAGCTTTCAGCCACGTGAGATTGAGCATTAACAGGTCTGTGATGCCCTTAGATGTCCGGGGCTGCACGCACGCTACACTGAATGGATCAACGTGTGTCTACCCGGCGCCGAGAGGCGTGGGTAAGCCGTTGAACCCCATTCGTGATGGGGACCGGGGCTTGCAATTGTTCCCCACGAACGAGGAATTCCCAGTAAGTGCGGGTCATAAGCTCGCACTGATTAAGTCCCTGCCCTTTGTACACACCGCCCGTCGCTACTACCGATTGGATGGTTTAGTGAGGTCCTCGGATCGGCTCTGCCGTGGTCACTCGCGGCTTCTGGCGGAGCTCCAAGAAGACGATCAAACTTGACTATCGAGGAAGAAAAAGTCGTAATTCCGTAGGTAAACCTGCGGAAGGATCATTACTGGTTGTGCCGACCCGTCATTGGACGGTTAGGACCCAAAACCTCTTCGGCCCGCTTCCCCGTCCTCTCTCCGGAGAGGCGGAGGGGGCGGAAAGGGCGTCCTCCCTGGGCGTCCTTCCCCTCTCCCCCCGTTGCGCCCTCCGCGCCCGACCGCCATCCAGATCGGTCCCTCGCTCTGGGAGGTGGGGGCGCGGCGGCGGTCCTCTAGTTTTCAGTCTCAGACAATTGTATGTTGCTCTCTCCAGAGTTCCATCTTTTCATTCACTTACAGTCGTATCCTCAAACCCACCCCATTTGGACAACTGTGTCTTTCAGGAAGTGTTCACCCATCAATACATAATTATGCGGCGCTAGTGCACATTACTTTAAAAATATAAGTTTCATCTGACTCAAACAATCAGACAGCTGCAATAAAACTAGACAATGTAACATCACTACTTGTGTCAGGTTCAATCCTTGTTTGAAAAAGTGTTATCTTCCAGTTACCTAAAGCGCATGCTCTATAACAGCTTTTGTTAAAACATAACAGATACGTCCTTGTTTCTTAACTCTAGTGTAACAGCATGTCTTCTTGCAGTAGAGTTAGCCTGAGATAATGTATTCTATAGTTTTTTTCTCCGTCCAAATGTTAATTAGTCCTATTTACAGTAAAATTTCACGGAATTGTGAAAAAAATTAACTGCTTGCAAGCTTCTAATGTTAAAAGCTGTTTTTGCTATAATGGCAGGTCATTCATCAGGCATCTGTCATAAGACAGGGTGCATGCAGTAAGCTGACCTAGGACAACTTCTTTATTTAGAACAAGTCCATTAGACACAGGAAAAATGACTTTTCCTTCTTCGGGCCCCTTTTTGCAATGTACACAAAATAGAAACAGTTAGCTGATGCATGCAATGTAAGATGAAATGCTTAGATAAACATATTGTGCTTACTGAGAAGTAAGGGGAAGGAGAGGGAGGAAAAATGTTAAAAGTCGAGTGAAACACGGGAACTTTGCTCTTCTGCCTTGTAACATGGAATCCATGTACTCATCTGTGACTGAATACAGACTGTTTGATTGAACTATTCCTGTCTTCCTTGGAGATCTCTTTCCACAGAAGACAAAGAAGAGAACTGCAAAATGGTTGTTATCCATAAAAAGGGTTATGCACGCATTTTGCCTTCAAGCCCGAAAACATGTCATTTTTCAATGGAAATTTATTTACTATAGTGTATAATTGTTTGAAAATATAATAACATCAGAGTAAGAACGAGCTTGATCTTGTACAAACTAGAAACCAAACTAATAAAAAAAAAATCCTGTTTCTTATTTATTTATTACATGTTTATCTTCCAGTTGGCATTTCACCAGAAAAAAATGTCACATGTTGCGTTCCACATAATGCACTTAAAATGTTATTTTAATGGCTCTGATTAATATTCACTTATATCACAAGAAGCAATTCATTTGCACACCAAGGTTCCATTCACAGTTTAATATTGTATGTGTGAAGACATTTCCTGACATTTT
The DNA here is from genome assembly GCF_900747795.2 of Erpetoichthys calabaricus. Classification (NCBI taxonomy): domain Eukaryota; kingdom Metazoa; phylum Chordata; class Cladistia; order Polypteriformes; family Polypteridae; genus Erpetoichthys; species Erpetoichthys calabaricus. The sequence continues at coordinate 183,412,580 of NC_041395.2, forward strand.
ATTTCCAGTATGTTTTTTTTTTTTTTAAATGCTGTGCTCTCTTCTAAATGCTGCTGAGTTATGGTTATTAAAATGTGCTCCGTCCTCCTTTTTTTTTTGTTTGCACCCCTTTTGAATTTTAAGGAAATTCCTTATCTTCTCTTAGGTCTGCCACACCTCTCTTTGAATTGTTGCTTCCCACTTCCAAACATCGTAGATAGCGTGTATGTTCTGTTATAAGCACACAGCCTCTTTGCACTTCTTGGCCACTGTAGGATGTGCACTGGAGTGACTTCATCTTTTATTACTACGTGGATGGTTTTTCAACCTGTGTAGGTGCTGGTGTGCAGGCTTAATGCAGAAACTGAATAATGTATTTTTTTATTGTGAAGTTTTCCAAAATGTAGAAAATGCTCTACAATGAAGAACATGCCTGGGACCTGGAGGAGAAAAATAAAACAATTCTATTTATTTGCAAATATTACAGTTATGTATTGTCACACACGTGCGAGTAGGAGGCAGCTAAAGGATCCAACTAGTTGTAATACCACCACCGACCGGGGGGTGGCAGAGTGTACTGACTGTCTTTCTCAGTTACTTGCAGACCATTCCAGCACCCTTGATGACGTCATTTTCCGGTCCCGATGACACCACTTCCGGATCCTGCCCCAAAGATGACGTCACTTCCAGTCCCAAGGACATCAGTTCTGGTTCCGGCCCTAAAGATGACGTCACTTCCTGAACATGCCTTTAAATCTGCCATTTTTACTATATGTGATCAATACTGTTTTGGACTCAGTCTTGTCAACGACTCTTTAAAAATTGCAACATTTGCAGCCAGGATACATTATATGGGTGTCTGCCCCAAATACTCATGATGTCTGGTGTGTTTATTTGTGACAAAATACGTACAACTCCATGATTCTGGCCCCAAAAGAGCTCTTCAGACAATTTACATGACCAGCAAAGAAATGCAGCATAACCTTCCAGCACAAAATAAGTATTACATAATTGAACTTAAACAATGCATCTTGATTCTTCATGCAGGTTGTAATTGTAATTACAGTATAATCTGCCTGTAGAAGGGGGCTCAGTTGCCTTGAAACCTTACATATTGTAATCGGTTCAGTAAGCCAATACAAGGAGTCATTTTGATTGACTTTTAATAGCATCCATAATGGCTAACACGGTAAAACAACCTACTACTACAGACATCTATTAATCCTTGGAATCACAGGCACACCGGCATCTTGAGATATTAATATGCGCTCTGGTTTGTAAGTACTGTAATGATAAGTTCAGATAAGTAAGCCGGACCTTGTCGTTTTAAGGCTTTATATATTAAAAGCAGGATTCTGAACTCTGTCCTAAACTTGACCGGGAGCCAGTGTAAGGAATTAAGAACAGGAATTTTGTGTTCATATTTTCTTGTTCTTGTAATAATTCTTGCAGTAGTATTTTGAATTAACTGAAAGCTGTATTACGAATGATTTGAACAGCCAGTGAACAGCACATTGCAGTAGTCAATCCTACTAGACATACATGCATGAATTAATTTCTCCGTATCTGATATATTTAGAAAACATTTTAATTTGCCAACATTTTCACGATGGAAAGCATGTTTTAGGCAATTTTGTAATGTGTGCTTCAAAGGACATGCTAGAATCAAAGATCATGCTTATATTGCGGGCTGATTTAGTAATACTAGTGGTGATTCCAAATGAGTGAAATAATGACAAAATATTGTTGAGATCAGCATCCTTCCCTCCAATAATTAAAATCTGTTTTATCTGTGTTTAAACACAAGTATTAAGGATAACATTAGAGAAATGTCATTTGGTCTAAAAGAAAGGTATAACTGGGTGTCATCTGCGTATGAGTGAAAATGAATATTGTGTTAATTATAGATTGCAGTGGGAGCATGTAAAGTGAAAACAGTAAAGGTCCCAGTACTGAGCCTTGCAGGACACCATATCTTACTTCTGTGCACAATGACGGAGTAGTGTCAGCACATTTCTGCACATACTGGAGTCAGTTTGATAAATAAGAACTAACCCAGGCAAGGACCCAGTGTCATTTTCCAGCCTGCGTAGAAAAACAGAATGTTCAATGGGATCAAACGCTGGGCTTAAATCTAACAACATAATTACGGTGGAATTTCCATAATCTGAGGATATCAGAATGCCATTTACAACATATGTTAGTGCCGTTTCTGTACTATGACCGGTGCGGAAACCAGACAAATACATTTTGATGTGTAAGGTGATACTGAAGCTGATGGCAACTACTTTTTCAAGTATTTTAGAGAGAGAGGATAAATTTGAAATATGTCTATAATTATTAAGTATAAGTGGGTCTAGGTCTGACTTTTTAAGTAATGGATTGATAACTGACATTTTTAATGAATCAGGTAATGTGCCATGCAGTAATGAGCATTTGAGAATGCTAGGAATAGGTGCTGCAAGAACATCCATTTTGCTTTTTACTAGTTTTGTTGGCACTGGATCTAAGGAACAAGTAGTAGGTTTCATTTTAGAAATTAAAAGACTTCCTGTTCTATTACAGGATTAAAATATCTAAAGTGCTGAAAGCAATTTGAGAAATGGTTTGCCAAGCTAGTATGCAGTTTGCACTTTGATGGTGAGATCTGGGATCTTTTCTTCTTGATTTTCTCATTAAAGGAGTTTATAAAGTCTGTACTGCTAATGTCTGTTGGTATTTTGCACTGTAGTTCAGAATTCCATTTGTTGAATTAGCATCTGTTCTAAACAGTAAACAAAGATTATAATTATCTATTACTTAAGAATAGTAGTCTGAGTGGGCCTTAAAGAGAGGTTTTTATATTTTTTTGAACATTCTTTGTCCATGTAATTTGAAAGACATGCAGCATTGTTGTTCTCCATCTACGCTCCAGTTTTCGACACCCTAAGAACTTAAGTGCTCTCATTAAACCAGGGTTAGTTTCTATGTGCTTTGATTTGGAGCCAGTGTCCAAAGCCTCTCTCAAGGTCATATTATAATTTGATGTTAACTGATCTAAATATCCACAATTACACCTGACTTTCTCAAAATATTTATAAATTTTGAATCGGTTACAATCTAGATGTCGCACTGTCTTTGTTTTAATCTGTGACTGTATTGGTAAAGGCAGAACTATATCAAATGTAGTTAAGCAGTGATCAGAAATAACATAATTTAGTAATATTTAAACTTTGAATTTCAACTCCCCCCTATAATTAAATATGTGTGGTTATGATTATGAGTTGGACCATTGATAATCTGACAAAATCCTACTGAATTTAACAAGAAAAACATTTGCTAAAAGTGTCAGTTTCCACATCAATGTGTACATTAAAATCTCCCATCAACACTACACAATCTTATTTTATAATCACATCAAATAAATGGTTGTTAATTCAGTCATGAAGAATGAATATGGCCCTAGTTTTCTGCAGTCTAGCACTACAATTGTGCTGGAACCGATTTTAATATTTAAAATAAGTGCTTCAAAGAATACGAATTTCCCTACATTTTTAGTAGCGATTTACATTTTGTCACAATGACTTATTCCAAGGCCACCTCCTCAACCAGTATCTCTAGATTTATGGAGGAATGTGTATCCATCTGGTTACACCGCAGCTAGGAGAACAGAGTCAGATTTGCTAAGCCAGATTTCAGTGAGAAAATATACATTCGATTTTGTACTTAATTTAATTTACCAAAGCAGTTTTACTTCCTAGAGAGCGAATCTTCTTATATAATATGGTAACGTGGCTGTTCATTTGTCTGTCCAGGATTTTAAATTACTAGTAGCTCGCAAACCGTTTGACCTATTGACTTGAAATTTGGTACACATATACTATGTGACCTCTACTGTCCGCTTTTGGGGTGATGGATTTTTATTACTCTTTTTATTTTATTGTAGAATCAACTCTCGGCAGCAGGGCTGCTGTGCGGCGCATGCGTATGGCTAAATCATTCTTGAGGCAGATTGAAGACTTAAGTGCCAGCTTAAGTGAAACATTAAGAAAAATGTACTAAGTAATTGCAACACAAACACTGAATTAATCAGTTTTAATGTGAAAAGATGCCGACGGAACAAGAGAAGAAGCGGACCGCTAGGGTGGAGAAAAGAAGAGCTGCTCAGGAAACAGCAAGCACAATCAACCTCTGAGCAAATGAATGCTAAACGTACAGAGAAAGAGAATGAAAACTGTTAAGTCAAGCGTATCCACTGCATGTTATCGTGCAGTCCACCGTTACTGGTATTTAATAAGCAGCATTTAAAACTGCATAGATATTTCAGAACTGCCAACTAGCCAGCAGTGATGGGATTGGAATCTGCTATAAATCACATCCCCTCTATGTAATCTTGGTAAGGGGCCAGACACACTTTCCAACACTCTTTTTGTATTGGTGCATATAGAAATGAAGTTCCCCTTTAATACCTCAGACTGCTATAAATAAACATCGTTAGTACTGACATGCAGCATTAAGGTAGATACTTCATCGTCGGCTAGAAGATCCAATTTAGCCTCAATGTCATATACCTTAGCCCCCGAGAGGAATTTAACATTAACTGCTGGTTTAACATAGTTTGGAATTCTAACATTCCACACTATGGAATCGCCACAGGCACACTGAAGAGTTCTGAGAATCTGTTGAGGGTTTGAATTGGTAACCTGGGTACCAAGGTACTAAATTTTGGCTTTTTCAACCCCCATCTCACTGTTAACCTCTTGCACTGCATCTGAATTGGTGCTGGTGATTTTGGTTGCTCACAGACTAAAGTGGGACCTGGACAGACTGAAGCCAAATCAGAAGTAGCCGAATTGTCTAAACAAACTGAGTCAATCCAATTTTTGGTTTGCCTAATCACTATCAAGTTCTTAATGGGATCCTCCAAATTGCATATTTTCCTGACCAACTCAAAATTAACCTAAGCATTTTCGGCAGGTAAAGCTTACTGTATTGTCAGATGGAAAACCTGAACTGTACATGCTGCAGGACACACAACATATAAATGTGCCCTCAATAGGCAGAGAACAGATGAAACATAAGTTCAGCGTCAAGTTCATCCTTGTACCTTTCTGCATTAGCTTCGTTGCTTTCTGCGTTCAGCTGACTGGCTAGGAGACCATCGGCTTTAAGCTTTCAACTTCACGCTGTTGGTTATTTCTCCTCAATGAATTTTGTCTTTTACTCCAGTTGAACTTTACTGATGGATTTGATTAGTTTTCGGCTATTCTTTTCTGGTGCTTGTAAAACACTGTCTTCTGATACTTGTAAAACACTATGTTTTCTGGAGCTTGTAAAACACTATGTATGTATCTGAGACACCTCTCTTGTGCTCTCCTATGCTTCTGCTTGCTTGAACATCATTTGAAGGAGAAATAATTACTAATACATAGTCAATGCCTTGCATACTGTAGTAGGTGTGAATAATGAATACTTCAGAGACTGTATTTCAGCAGTTTAGGTTTGGTAAGGTCTCCATCAACTCAGAACACCTTGTTTTGACAATTTTTACCTCAGCAATATTTGAGGAACAATTCAAGTTCAAATTGCAAGGGTGTCTTTATTTACACAGACACCTGTCTCTCTGAGTAGGTTCACATATTTTTTATTTTCAGGTCAATGATCTACACTGGCAATCCAGGAAGTTGATTTTTTAAACTTTTTAAAAATCTATGCCTTTGGACATGTTTGCTGCAAGCTTTGGATTATTAAATGGTCAAATTCTTTAAAAACTGATGAGTGGCAGAGGAGCAGCACATATTTTGAAATTTGGAGTTATTCATGGCAAATCCACCCCCATTTTGACTAGAACTCCTGTCCCTGGCTGAAGAAAAGCAGACCAGAGTGTGAATCTGCCACCACCATCTTTGACCATAGACACTGTATTCTCTGAGTGAAGAGCGGTGTTAGCTTTGTACCAGACTTATGCATTGACAACAAGACCAGAAAGTTTTGTATGTTTGTTTTGGGTAACTGAAGGAGTCTTCTTAAAAACTGTAGACAGGACTGGATATTTCTGTCCAGGTCTTCAAATTGACCACCTGGTGCCATATTTCCTCCACTTAATGATGATCTTCACATTTACCTTCAATGTAATTCCTTAAAAATTATATCCTGGATTCCCAAGTGCACTGTTAAATAATCAAACCCTGTAGCTTTTCTGCACCATGGATATTTCTGTATAATACAACCAATGAAACCATCAAAAAAATCTTACACTACCCTTTGATTTTATGAATTGAACTTTTATTAATAACAGTAGAAAACAAGTTACCTTATTTAAAACAAAGGGTTTCCTACTAAAATAAGTAAAATCTAGAACCTCTTTTGATATATAAGCAAAAACTTCCATTGTATGATACAGTAAATGAAACCAACTATGATATTGCTTTTCTTGAACACAATCAACTTAAGTCTGACCTTATTAAACAGATACCATCTTCTCTGATAAATTAAAGTTCTGGGCAGCATAAAGTTCAATAACTTTGAATAAACAAAATGAATGGTAATTTATTTAACTTTCCCCCTTTATAATATATAACATACAGTACTTTTACAAATACAGAAAAATATAAACAGATTAAGTAATTTAGAATCAAAACATATAAAAGAAAGGGGTATACAATGTTAGTGGAACTTAGGAGTTGAACTTAGAGGTTAAGACAATGGAGCTCGTAACTGGTGGAGTGTCCCATAAAGATGAGCTTTTCAATAAGAATACCATGTCTTACTGTTATTGAACCTCTCCTCCAGATTAGTGGGTGCAACTTCACAATATTGAATGTCGAGAACAGGGGGATTACAGTATTGATGTATTACATTCTGGATTAGCTTGCTTCCTGTAAGAAGGAGATGGCATGTTATATAAGCAAAAGTACATGGCAAACAAAGTAAATGGATATCATAGATTTTAAAATCTGCTTCTTAAAATACAGACAAATATTAGACTTGTCTAAATTTACTGCAAGATTTTTACCAGAATGTGGTGTTTGGCACAGCAATTGTAGTAATGTTGATGTTCAAAATAAGTACATAAATATAATTCCAATTTTAATTACTGTCTTTAAATTGCCTAACATAATAATTAAATATAACTCAAAATATTCAATTGTTGCATAAAAGTTGTCTTGTTATCATGTAGTTTACCAACTACAGCTGCATTTATTAATCTCTGTGGTATGCAACAACCACACGCAAGATGGGCTACTGCAAAACAGTGTCTTAATAATTGTGTCATCATTCTCACCCCCTCACTGAAGCGAATCTCATTCTCTCTCAGATTCAGTCTGTCAATATTGAAATATTTCAGCTTTAGTTAACTTTTTTAGTATATCATCATTTTTCAAATATCGTTAGAAATTCTCAGACACAGCCATGAAACAGGCTGAGCCATCACTTTGACTTTGAAGTATTTTCCTCTTTTTTGACCACATGTAACTTGAGTTAATGTTCTACTTCTTTTGATCTGAATTAATATATAGCTATCATTTTTGTAAATTAAAAGTATGGTCATTTAGGCTTTCTGCTTTTTAATTCCACAAAAAGCCACACTGTTACATTAAAATAATAATTAAAAAAAGCACTTGACCTTTAGTTGTCTATAATTTCAACTAATGGAGGAGGCAAACCAAAGGAAAAATGTGAGAACCACTGCCCTAGAGATTTTACACAATATTTGATCACATAATGTATTAACAGTCTGCTGTAGTTAAGCATTTAAGGTAATAGGTTTCAAGGTTTACTATCATCCAAAGTTATGCTCTGTGACTACTGTGAGCAGTCACAAGATTCAGTATCATTTTGTATTTCACAGCATTAGCTTCATATTACTGGGGACCCTGATCTCTACATTTGGGAGGCCTACTTAGCTTTCACAACACATATACTATAAACAACTAAATTTAAACATAATTAGATTGCAATTAAAATAGCAAGCATGGGCACTTGTTGCATGTCAGAACACTGAAAGTTGCCTTTATTTTTTTGAGAAGTCAATACATAAATACCCACAAAGATATGTTTCATAGGCATATTTACAACACACATATGTTCCCCAATTCCCAAAAAAACAAAGTATAAGTGGATTATAAATAATAATTATACAGTCACTAATATAAATGATCAGTTATTTGCTCAGTTTGTGTCTGCATCATCCACAGTACCTGTTTTCTAGGTTAAAATGAGTAAAGGGAAATAAACTTGATCCCTTAGGTTTAAAAACCAAGGAGGAGGCAAAGAATTTTGGAGTAATCATGGTCTCTGACCAACCTTTAAATCATATACTAAACAGATTACTAGGACTATATTTTTTCATTTAAGGAATATAGCAAATACTGGACCTCTTAAAACTTTCCAATGCACTGAAAATTTAATTCACACTTTTGTTTTCAGTCAACTAGATTACTATAATGCACTCCTAGTAGGACTACATAAGAAAGATATCAATTGACTGCAATTAGTACAGGTCTACACCACCACCATGTAGCCCCCTGGGAAACTGGAATGAAGGTGGGTGTCCCAGCTGCCCACAAGACCAACATCATCAAATACATGTGAAGCCTGAAAGAGGTATAATTTAAGAACATTTATGTCAGGTAGACTGCCCAGTGAGGGCTGGGTGGTCTTTTGGCCTTGGAACCCCTGCAGATTGTTTTTTCTCCAGCCTAACTACACTTTGAGCTACATTGTTGTATGAAAATGTGCCATATAAATAAGGGAGGGAACTTTATGGAAAATAATCAGGTGAGGAATATCAAGGTTGCTCTAATCACAGTTATGTTTTAGAGGGAATAAAAAAAAATGTTATATTTCAAAAACTCTGTGAAAACTAATCACCAACGTCAACAGCCTAACATTTTCTTTGTATGCGTGAGTATGGTGGAAAAGCACAGAGTGACTTTCAGTGCTTGTTCTTATAACTTGTCTAATATCTATCCAGAGCTGGTAGACTGCAAAATATTGCAGTCTTTCAAGTGGCACACACTATGAGGCAGCCTCTGGAATACTGTGTATAGTTTGGTCTCCATATTACAAAACAGAAACAGCAGACTTAGAAAAGTGCAAAATGCAATGTATAAGTTATGCAAAAACAACAAAGGAGTTGTACCTTTTCATTTGCAGCAAATGGGGTGTAAGAAGTAAAATTATGAAGGAAATCAGAACAGTGGATCCAGGCTCTTAACACTAGAATCCCTGAAGCCTATGAAGAGACTCTTAAACCTTAAACACCTTAAATCACACCTCTCCATCAGTGTCTTTTGTTTTGTAAATGTGTCAATCACCACAAGCAGCAATCAGCCTGCTATCCCATCCCACCCACCATCAGAGCTCATTTGGGGCAAAAAGATCTCCCAGCTCAAGTCTTCTTTATCTGCGTGTGAGGCCCTGTGAGTTGCACTGGGTAAATAATATATCGTTATTTCGAACACAAGCATTTCATGTGTGTTCCATGTCTACAACGATCGGATGACAGGAAATGCAAGGAACGCAAGAAATGTTGAACAACTACCTAAAATAGTACTATAACATGAAAAAAGTGTCTAACGGCAAAATTTTGACATGGAGTGTATAATGTGTGAAGACTGAAGTCCAAATATCAAATAAACGCTTTCACAAAAGGTATATGTACAACAAAACAAGTGCACTTGTATTCAAGAATAAAACTGAAGAAAAAGAAACCGGGTCAGGGTACGACACTGATGCAACCTCTTGAGTTGCACAGCGGTAAGAACTGCTAACTCACAATCAAGAGGTCCCAGGATCGAATCTGGGTGCCCTCCTGAATTACCCTTTTGAGAAGGAGCTGCTCTTATTGTTACTATTGTACAATAAAAGCATACATTTGATTTGAGTCTGTAACAGCTGGTGTAAATTTATGGTGCTTGTAAAGGTTAGCGGTTTGTTTTTGTTTTTTTTTAATTTATTTTGTTTTATTCTCTCAGTCACATTCACACTCGCCCCGATCTGACACTGCTGTTTACAAATAAAGATGTACTATAACAGAGGTGAACTCAGATAATAAAAAAAATCCTGGGACAAGACGTGACTTTTTCAGAGTGACACTTTCACGTACCGTGAGACAAGACTTTGTGCCAAGAGATTTAACCACAACCGGGGCCGGAAATAAAAGACAAAGAGTAGATGACAAAGTAGAACAATGTAAAGAATTCAAAAACTTTGACGCGATACACATGCATAGCAGGTTAGAGATAATTAAAGTACTAAAATTCGAAAGTCTCCTAAAAATGATAGTAAAGATTGCATTAGCGCAAACAAATGGAAATTATTACTCGGTGAAATAATGGAACAGTGAAAAGAGATATATATATATATATATATATATATATATATATTGTTCAGATTTAAACTTTAAGTAGGAGACTTACAGATCGTCTAATTCGTGTTGCCATCAGGGAAAAGTAGTGTTTCTTCCCAATGAAGAGGCGCATCCACGAGAATTAAAAGACACACACACACACATATATATATATATATACACAGTCAGGTCCATAGTTATTTGGTACAGTGACACAATTTTCATAGTTTTGGCTCTGTATGCCACCACAATGGATATGAAACAAGGCAATCAAGATGTGATTTAAGTATAGACTTTCAGCTTTAATTGATGGGGTTCAACAAAAATATTGTCTGAGCCACTTAGAAAATACAGACATTTTTATTTATGGCCCCCTTATTTTCAGGGGCTCAAAAGTATTTAGACAAACTAACATAACTATAAATATAATTATCATTTTCAATATTTGTTTGAAATTCTTTATAGTCAATGACTGTCCAAAGTCTGGAACCCATGGCCATCTCCAAGTGATGGGTTTCCACTTGAGTTATACTTTGCTAGGCCTTAACTGCAGCTGTCTTCAGTTGCTGCTTGTTTGTTCGTTGGAATTTCTGTAATCAGTTTTATCTTCAGCACGTGAAATGCATGTCCAATTGGGTTGGGGTCAGTTGATCGACTTTGCCTTTGACGAATATTCGACTGCTTTGCCATAAAAAGCACTTGGTTTGCTTTCATAGTATGTTTTGCATCATTGTCAATCTGTACTATGAAGCATCATCTTATCACTTGTGCAGCATTTGGTTGACTCCGAGAACATACTATAGCCCTATGCACTTCAGAATTCATCCTGCTGCTTCTGCCAGCAGTCATATCATCAATAAATGACTGATTTACATTTGCAGCCATGTGTCTACCATATTTCACAGATGATGTGGTATTCATCGGATCATGACCAATTTCTTCTTTTCTCCATACTCTTCTCTTTCCAACTTTCTGGTATATATTAATTTAAGTTTCCTCTGTCCAAAGAAAATTGCTCAAGTATTGGATAGGTTTTTAAAAAATGTTTTCTGGCAAAGTGTAATCTGTCCTTCCTACACTTGAGGTTTAAAAGTGTTTGCACCTTGTGGTAAACCCTTTTTTTACTTTCATGAAGACTTCTCCTGATTGTAGATTTGGCAATGATAGGTCTACTTCCCAGAGAGTGTTCTTGGTTCGGCTAAATGTTGTGAAGGGGTTCTTCTTCACCAAGGACAGAATTCTGCAATCATCCAGAACAACTGTCTTTTGTGGTTTTCCAAACCTTCTAGTGTTGTTGAGATCACCAGTGCGTTCCTTCTTTTAAAGAATGTACCAAATGGTTTATATGAACACTCCTCGAGTTTCTGCTAACTCTCTAAAGGGTTTATTTTGTTTTCTCAGCCTAATTATGGACAGCCTTGCTTGCATGGACAGCTCTTTGTACCTCATATTGAGATATCATGGTGAAAGCTTCCAAATGCAAATTCCACATCTGGAATCAATTCCAGACCTCTTACTTGCTTAATAGTTAATGAAATAAAGAGGGAACTACTCCCCACTAGCTATGGAACAGCTTGTCAGTCAAATCTCCATATACTTTTGAGCCCCTGGGAATGGGGGGCTACGCAGAAAAATGTCTGTCATTACTAAAAGGCTCATATGATATTTTTGTAAACCGCTTAAATCAGGGGTGGGCAAAGTCATTCCAGGAGGGCCGCAGTGGCTGCGGGTTTTTGTTCCAACCCAGTTGCTTAATTAGAAAAAAATCCTTGCCAATAGATAGATAGATAGATACTTTATTAATCCCGATGGGAAATTCACTAATTACATTTCATGGCTTGTTAGTGCTTTAACTCTGCTATGTCATATCCTAGATTTTTTTTCCATTCTAAGGATATCATCCAAATACTTTGAAGTGTAAAATGGATGGGTAATTCTCAGTCCTTCACTTTTTTCTCTTCTCTTTCCTTCCAAGTATTTAATTAAACCAAATAGTGCACAATAAATACACACAGGTGTAAAGGGTAACAAGCAAAATGGGTAACTGCTGGTTTCTTTTGTCATTTGCATCTTATTGCTAATAAGGAGCAATTAAAATCCGAGAATGCAGCTGTTTAAGGCTTAAATAAGCAATAAGGGTTCAAAATCTTAACGAGGGAGACAACTAAAATGAAGCAGAAGTGTTACTTGAGCAATAAGTGCTTCTTATTAAGCAACTGGGTTAGAACAAAAACCTGCAGCCACTGCGGCCCTCCAGGAATGACTTTGCCCACCCCTGGCTTAAATCAAAGCTTCAAACTTCAATCACATAAAGATTGCTTCATTTCAAATTCAATGTGGTGGCGTACAGATTGTGTCACTGTCCAAATACTTATGGACCTGATTGTTAATACAAAGTGGACTCACTCACTTGCTCACCGGCAAAAATATAACTTCCCATTTAGTTAAAAGGCTAACATTTGGCAGGATTGGATTGAATATCTGGGGCAACAGGCATTCACTAAGAAAGGATATATCGATTTTAAAGGGTAAACCATCCCCCCCATTAGAAAGACTAAATATCGCAAAGTCTCAAAAATGCTTTGACTGATTTGGTTGAAATTTGGTGTTATTATAGAAAAAAGCGGATTTGTGTTTATTTATTTTTCAATATTTTTTATATGGCAAGATTTTATTAATTTTTATTAATTATTAACCCAGCTACAGGGGAGACCCAAACCAGTATATTTTTTCATGTATGTCCCAAGCCCGGATAAATGGGGAGGGTTATGTCAGGAAGAGCATCCAGTGTAAAATTTTGCCAGATCAATATTCAGACAACAATACAGATTTCCATACCAGATCAGTCGAGGTCCGGGTTAACAGTTGCCACCAGTATTGTTAGCCAAAAGGGTGCTGGTGGAAATTGGGCTACTGTTGGCCAAAGAAGGTGAAGAAGGGGGTTTGAAACATGTCCAGAGGCAGAGGAGAGGAGGACGGTAAAGAGAATAGAACTGCAGGTAGGAACTCTGAATGTTGGCAGTATGACTGGTAAGGGGAGAGAGTTGGCTGATGTGATGAAGAGAAGGAAGGCTGATATATTGTGCATGCAAGAGACTAAATGGAAGAGAAGTAAAGCCAGGTGGATCAGAGGTGAGTTCAAATTGTTCTATCATGGTGTGGATGGGAGGAGAAATGGGGTAGGGCTTATTCTGAAGGAACAGTATGACAAGAGTGTTTTGGAGGTGAAAAGAGTGTCAGAAAGCTGGAAATTGAAGGTGTGATGACGAAGGTTGTTAGTGCATATGTCCTGCAAGTTGGGTGTGCGATGGATAAGAAAGATGATTTCTGGAGTGAGTTGGATGAATTGATGGACAGTGTACCCAAGCAACAGAAAGTGGTGACTGGAGTGGATTTCAATGGACGTGTTGGTGAAGGGAACAGAGGAGACAAGGAGGCGATGGGTGGATATGGTGTCAAGGAGAATGAAGAAGGTCAGATGATAGTGGATTTGCGAAAAGGATGGACATGGCTGTGGTGAATATGCATTTTAAGAAGATCTTCCAGTAATATATCAGGTAGACAGTGATGTAATTATAATGTCTATAATTATCTATAATATCTATAATGTTTTTTTTTTAAATTGATGTGCTTTGGTTTGTAATTATTAATGGTCCGCATTGGTGGTTTTGGAAGTATGCGCAACATCCTGCTGAAGGTAATGGTTTGGGTATGGTGTGTGATCATACTTGGTAGGAGGACACCTATCAATGAAAAAGATCATCTATTTGGTTTTTTGTGAAACAACAAGTACATGACACAAGTATATTATATATGAAAAAGTATTTTTTCCTCATTAAAAAAATGATTAATGGATGGCTCTAGCAGTTTATTTGGACAGGCATGACCCCCAGGGGCAAGCCCAGAGTGATGGGTCTGACTTGTGAATCAAAGAGCACAGCAGTGGGAAAGAAAAAAGACGTTTTGAAGGGTTCTAGCTGTGTGTTTTACTAATGATAAAATAAGGTTACCATTTAAAATTACAAAAAAGCCAACCATGGAAGTGACATGCAAAAAAAAATCTGCAAAATAATGCAGCTTTGCATAGCACATATGTAGTAACTACATGCCAAAATTAGTGCAAATAAAACAAAACCATTCTTTCATAATACAATGTCAGTTTCTGCCTTTGAATAAGACATTTTTTAAAATGAATTTGAATTATATTTAAATAGCAACGTTCGATCTGACAGCCCTACAGGTCAGACATGCTGCATAACATATATCCTAAATCACAGCCTCTGCAATTTTCTAATCGCATTGTTTCAAATTGCAAATTCAATTTGAAATCAACTAATCATTCAGCACTAGTAATGTATATATACCTTCCACCAATTGCAACTTAAATTATCAAAAATTCTGCTTTATACAAAAGAGCTTATGTTTATTGGCCAATAACATGCACAATGTACACTTCATCTAGGGCTCTTGCATTATGCCAAAGGCTATAGTAATAAACGTCAGCACTATAAAAACCTGAAAAGGAATCATTTTGTATGGAGGTATGTGGAGTACATTTGAAAGTATTAAAGAGAAAGCCCATCAGGCATGTTTGTACTCAATTTCTTCAAATCACTATGCAAGAGTGTATTATGGGAGGGACACAGTCACTGCTGAATAGCATAATTATAAGATTTGACAGAATATTTAAACATCAGTATATCAGGGAGATGTAAAAAGAATTGAACACTTTCAAAACTGTATTACTTAGTAACTATGCATCCAACTGCAGTGTTACCCTTCATTTTTAAAAAATATTTGGCAAGCAAGAAAATGAAAAAAACACACTATGGCTGCCATGACAGCCACTGACAGTGTCTGAAATGAAACAGACCAAAATTGACACGTGTCATATGACATAATAGAGACATACTGTATAGAGCATGCATAAAATAAAGGAAAAACTGTGAGAGTTTCTTTACAAATTGCTTTTGACTACATGTTCATATGCTTAGTTGCTACATTTTTTTAAAGTCTTCTTTACACTGTAATATTAAAAACAATTTTGCATTCTGGACTAGGGTTGGGCAATACAGTCTTAAAATAATAATAGCGATTATTTTAACCCAAAATGTGAGTTAGTATTTCTTGATATTTTTTCAGCATATAGACATGTATATACATGTTTTCCATACAGAGTCCATATCCTGGTATATTTTGTCACAGTAATAATATGAAATATGAACAAAGGAAGGCTTTTAACCTTTTCATAATGATAATTTCATCAATAGCTGTGCTTCAAAAAAACTTTATATCTCCTCTACTTATATTTGAATTTCGATTGCATTTGTGTCTACTAGTGAGTAAGCATTTCTCTCTCTCCTTCTCTCTCCCTGACTGTTGCACCTAAGACAGGACAAAACTCCTGATTCATTACTGTGCTAATTACAGATAATACATGCATATATATCTGTATTATAAATTGTTTTATGATTTACATCATTTTTAATGGTTCCAAAATATGTATTTGAATATGTTTTTTCTTGTATTATGATCTGGCAACAGTATTATTCTCATGAAATGAAAATATGAAAAATGTTAAAACCACATGTTAGAAAAGAAATATTTAGCACTATTTTCATTTGGGAGAGTACGGATTATAAGCAGTGAGAGCAACTGGAGCACATCTTGGTCAAAATAATATTTATAAAAAACTAACTTAATAGGGAAATACACATGAATAAATAAATGTGTGTGTTTATCTATTCTTTACTGCATTGTGCTTTCATGTCTCTCTCTGTCCTGTAATGCAAGTTTGCCTGCTTTCTTCACCCATCCACTTCTGTAAGTGTCTTGTTATTAATTTGCTGCAGAATGCACTTCTTACTGAACAGATTAAGTTTAAGTAATAAACATTGATTAGTGGCTGTCAACGGAGTTATTTAATAATCTGATTGTCACAGGGCTCTGACTTTTTCACAATAATGGTAGCATCCTCCTCTCTATTCCTTTCTTATATGTCTTTGGTGTCAGTCTTCTCACACTAATGTTTAATAGGCTGTGAGATGAGAGTTGAGGAAAATTTACTATATTTTCATGCCATTGAAACAAAAATTCTCAGTGATGCATTAGTGATGTTGTTTGACATACTGCTGCAATAAAAAGAACCATAATAGCAGCGGGCATATCTCTTGGCACAGAATTTACACCAAGGATGAACTTTTGTAATTTTACTACACAATCATGTGGTGAACTATCAAAACGAAGAGTTTGTCCACTGCAGAGTACACACTACGTCATAGATAAGAATGATAAGCTGAGCACAAAGTCTTCCAAAACTACTACTTACTTCCAGTGCAGAAATTGCCAAAATGTTAGTACTGTACTGTTTTAAAAACTGTTTTTCAGTAACGGTATACCATGCAACCTATTGCCTAGCTCTATTCTGGACAGATGCTGCAATCCTTTGAAAATGCACATACAAATAAATACAAATACATATTGTTACAAACTACTGCTTTCTAAACCAATAAGACCATTACTGATACTATTTAGCAGGAAATCAGCATTATCAAATACCCACATTTAATATTGCTGATTGCCAAAAATCCACTATCTATGAGGAGGAATTTTACATTAACAGTGGATTTTTTTCTATTGAGGTTTCTGTTTTTGTTAGAAGTCTTAAAGTTATCATTGATTCTTCTTTGGAATGTATTCTATATGATGTTAATCTCACAAAAACTCCCTTCCATATAAGGAATATAGTATTTCTTAAATCATCCTTGATTTTGGCAGAATATTTAGCCCATGATTCTGTAACACCTAGGTTGGACTACAGCAATGCCTTATTGAAATGATCTCCGAAGTCAGTCTTAAATAAACTGTAGTGCATCCAAAATCCTGTTACTAGAGCTCTGAACGACACCAACTCTTGGGAACACATTCCCTCAACTTTGAGGGAAACTACACTGGCTGACAAATCATGTATTCAATACACGATAATCATACTGACTTACACATTTATGCATGATTAAGCACCATCTTTCTTATATTTTTCAGCTGTATCCTCTTGTCTACCAACCTCAGTCTTCAACTTAATCTTTTCTTCTTGTTCCTAATATTATGAAGAGTACTATGGGTAGAAAAGCTTTCCCAGTCTCTGCTCCAATTGAATGGAATGTTCTTCCTCAAAGTTTTCAGTTAGTTCAAATCACTGCCTCTTTTGAAAAGTATACTTAAAAATGTATTTGTTTACTAAGGCCTATGCATAAATTGATTTTAGTATCTTTTCAGTTAGGTATGTATTTACATACTTTGGATTTTCACATGGCAAGTTTAGTAGTATTCAATTTCTCATTTGTACAGTGTTTATATACAGTATATATTATATGATAAAATACAGAAAGGGTGAGATGACTATCTCCAACTAACATAGAGCAAGCTGTCTGATGGGTGACAATGCTACACAATAGAGGAAGAAAACAAAGATAACACCCAACACTCAGATTTCATGTGCAACCAAAAAAAAATAATGTATGGATTTTTGAATTATCACTTGCGAGTCTAACCCTTATTAATACTGTTAATTTGTTGCTAGCTGCACAGAAAAGGCAATTAAAGACTAGCTTTCATTTTTTCACAAAAATAGCAAATAACAACATTAAAGGAATTATCCATGAAAACATAACATTAAATATTTTTCTTAGTTGTCACTGCAAACAAAAGGGGATGAGTAAAAAAAATATATATATTTTTTAGGAGCATTATTCCTTTAAGCATGTATCACACTGCTTCAAATACAATGTGACCATAAAAGGGCCACTTCGGCTACCCGATTATTTTTAACTTTACATTCTGAAAGCAGGTGGTCAACACTTCATAATCTCTAAATTTTCCCACTGGCAGCTCCAACCTGAATGGGAACTTCTGAAATTTTCCACTGTTTATATAATAATGATTATAACTAGAAAATATTTTTTTTTCTTGGAGCATCTTAAAGTTTTTTTCTTTACTTCCTTAAAACACATTTCAGCCAGTCATTGCTTAGCTATGCTTCAGGCTTAGATCCAATAAGACCAACAGGCAGCCTTGACTAACTATTGTGAGGTATGGCCACAAGTCTTGCCCAACTGGGACGCCCTTAGCCAAGGAGATCCAGGAGAGAGAGTATACACAGGACATTATCTCCCCCAGACCACCAGGTGGCAACCCCCCTGGGGTGCGGAGGTTCTAGGGATTCCCACAGGCCCCTTTTCGTTCTGTAGCGCCGGCAATAGGTATTGCAGGGACTAGCAAGTCCTATTTCATGGGGCTCCTGACTTACATGGAAGTGCTCCAGGCCAATCATTTGGGACACCAGAAGAACTTCTGGCAATCACTTAAAAGGAGCAGCCTACCACTGCTATGAGAGGTAGAGTCAGGAGAAAAAAAGACAAAGCTTGCTGGAAGGAGTGGAGGCAGGGACAGAGAAGGCGAGAGAAAGAAAAGAAGAGGATGAAGGCAAAGGCTGCGAGTTGCATTGTGCTTTATTGCTGTGCTATAAAACTGTGGCTGAGATGTGGGAAACTGCACTCCAGAGCCTGTGTATGTCGGGTATTTGGGGAGCTGGAGTTCCCACTGGTGGCCACACTATATACAAACTGAGAAATAATGTCTTATGGATACAAAGCACACTTCTTCATTATCAATCACCTACTGTACAGCAGCGATACTAAAAAAATAAAATAAAGATTTAGTTTATTGACAGTTTTGACATGGGAAGCTTTTTTGTTACCTTTTTTCTGTTTTCATTTTCTTTCTTCCCTCAGTCTCCGGATCTTGTTTCTTTTTCAGTATTTCAAGGTGTTGCTTTTTTTTCTAGTTAAATGATTGCAAAAACATCTTTAAAATATGGTTACAGCAATTAATTTCCTTTATATTGCTGTTTATTAGACTGAATTCTAGACAAAAAATAATTTTACCATTGAGGCAGCAAACAGAATGGAAGTAGCACTACAAAACAACATAAACAAGCTTTAAAGGGGAGCCATACAACTTAAGAAAAAAAAATATAGTTATAATTATATTGTCACACTTAGATCACAAAGTTGCACAAGTTCATTCAGAATTTTCAAGAAACAGAAACTTTATTCGAATACAGCATAATAAAGCATAAACATTAAGCAGAGGATGTCTGGGGGAAGAGAGACAAGGCAGTGAGACAAAAGGACAGCTGTGGTGTGGACTTTTAAATGTTCGAAGCACTGCATGAGATGCAGGCTTGCAGCTGATCCAGCAAAGAGGAGATGAAAAAATGTGTTTGTTTCCCATTGAATCACTGTTTAAGAAGGGGTTTTGGAGGAGAGGCCACGTCCCCATGGGGCTGCATTCAGCATGTTCACAATATATATACCACAACGTTAAAAATATTAAGGATGAAAATGGAACATGCATTACTTTACATCATGTAGCAGTGTTCTCACAATTAGCAACCACATTATTAGGTACACTGGCTTGTTAACAAAAACAGCTGGTTCCTTCAGACAACCAATCATCTAGCTGTAATTCATTCTCTATTTTTTTATATGTATAGTTTACATACCTATGCACAGACACATATACACAATGTATAGCCAGAAGACATGGTGAAGAGGTTTAGCTGTAGTGTAACCAAGCACTAGAATGGTCAAATGTATGATCTAAGAGTTTTTAATCATTGTAGCAATTTTGGTTACAGATATTTTGGTTCCAAGATCTCAAATATTCAGCCTATTGGGATATCGATGCACAACAGCCTCTCCAGAGTATAGAGAATCTCACAATAAATTTCAAGTAAGGAGTGTATGGTTGCTGGGGTACATACCTTATCAACAAAGGAGGTAAAATGAAAACGGCTAGATAAATCTAAGCTAACAATAAGGATACAAATACTCAAATGAGAACTCTTTTAATAGGAATGGAGTGCAAAAAGCATAAAGTGTGTCAGTGTGTCACTATTAAGACCATGCTAACTAATGTGTCTAATTATTAAATAGTTCTTTTGAAAGATTTTTTGTCAAAATCAACTTTTGAATCTGCATATTAAAAAAAAATCCTTAAGCCTGGCAAAAAGATTTATGAAGAATTAAGACAAGAACATCCCCACTCACACAACTATATTATAACCTCCCTTATACCCAAAATCCTTCAAAGATTACATAGCACCAAGCAAACATTCTCCAAAACAAAGTATGGGGCAAACCAGGAAATCTGAAAACTTTGCAAACCATAGTTTTACTTTTTCAATAGATTAAAAATAAAAATCCAAACCCTCTCACTGCTTCTGAAAATCTCAGCACTGAATTCACCTGAATAATAAAAGAGCCATATTATTTTGTCAAACTGCCCATTTACTCTCCTTTTTATTTTTTTTCCACCTCCCTTTACTTGTCCAATCACCAGTAACAGGATTGTACTTGTAAATAAAAACTCATAGTAAGGAAATTTTATAAACCATGGCCACTCCAACTCACTGCCATTGATGTTTGCAGTCATACATGTCACAGTATGTTAAAAGAGGAAGGCCTAAGCGAAGATTTATGGATGTGGTGAGAGAGGACATGCAAGTGATGGGTGTAACAGAGCAAGATGCAGAGGACAGAAAGATATTGAAGAAGATGATCCGCTGTGGCGACTCCTAACGGGAGCAGCCAAAAGAAGAAGAAGAAGATCATTTCACCAAGTAGGTCAACTATTCTATCTTTTCTAATATATTGAAATTAGAATTAAGAACAGCACTGTTTGTATCAAAAATTAAATTCTAACACACCTTTAATATTTAAAATTACACTGCTCAAAAAAATTAACGGAACTTAAATCACCCATCAGATCTCGATGAACTGAATAGTCAAGTGGAAAATCTTTACTAAGCAGAGAACAAAGTAATGTAACAATAGTCAATGGAAACCAAATTCACTAACCCATTAAGGGCTGGATTCAACATCACACTTGAAATTGAAAAACAGAAATCACAGGGTGATCCAACTTGGATGAATTTCATCTTGGCAACTAAAATGTGCCTCAGTAGTGCGTATGCCTGTATACGTTTCTGATAATGTCTGGGTATGTTCCTGATATGACAGCGGATACTGTCCTGGGGGATATCTCCCAGACCTGGATTTGGGCATCATTGAGCTCCTGGACAGTCTGTGGTGCTACTTAGCAGAGTCGGATCCACCGATTCATAACATTCCAGAGGTTTACAACTACATTTAGCTATGGGGAACGTGTGGGCCAGTCAATGGCATCAATGCCTTTGTCATCCAGGAACTGCCTACACACTCTGGCCACATGAGGCCAGGCATTGTCCTGCATCAGGATGTACCCAGGGCCCATTGAACCATTGTAATTGCTGAGAATGGCTCTGAGGATTTCATCCTGGTACCTAACAGCAGTTATGATACCGTTGCCTAACACGTGGAGGTCTGTGCAACCCTCCAAAGATCCCCAGATCTTCACTGACCCACCATCATAGAGGATGATGCTGTAATCTGCATAATGTTCACCACTGTGTCTCCAGACTGTCCCACATCTGTCACAGTGTGAACCTGCTCTCAGCTGTGAAGAGAATGGAGCACCAATGCCCAAACTGCCAACTGTGCATTTTCTGGCAAATGCCAATCGAGCTGCATGGTGATGGGCTATAAGCACAGGTCTCACTAGTGTACGACAGGCCCTCATGCCACCCTCATAGAGTCTGTTTCTGACAGTTTGGTCAGAAACATGCACACCAGTAGTCAAGCTTCTGGGTTAATGCCTTTCTATGGCCCTGTCCAGGTCTCTTCGTGTAACAGCCCGTCTATGATATCTCCTCCACACTCTTGAGACTGTGCTGGGAGACAAAGCAAACCTTTTTCTGATGGCATGTATGGATGTGCCATCCTGGAGGAGCTGGACTACCTGTGCAACCTGAATCGGCTACTGGAACCGCCTCATGCTACCATTAGTGACTAGGACATTAGTAAAATGCAAAAATAGAGAAGAACCAGTCAGGAAGGAAAAGGAGAGGGCAATTGTCTGTGACCACAACCTGTAATCCCATTCCCTTTTTAGGGGTTGTCTAGCTGTTGCCTCTCCAGTTCACATGTTGTCACTTTCATTTGCACCAAAGCAAGTGAAGTTAATTCACAATCACTTAAGCTTCCCAACTAGATAGATTGATATCCCTGAAGCTTAACTGATTTGGTGTTGGACTGTGATGATTAAGAGTTCCCTTAATTATTTTAAGCATTGTATATATACGTATTCACATTATTTTAAGAATATAAATACATTTATGAATACAAATATACACCTAGAGCAGCTGCCAGTTTTAACTTATAAAGGAGCCTCCTCTTGCATTTAAAGGTAAAACTTATAAAATCTGTGCAAGTAACAGTGCACCGTTGTCTATGAAGACACAACACAAAGCAAAGTTGCAAACAACAGAGATAAGAACGATCAGATAGATGTACAAAGTACCATGGACAGAGATAAAGATGAGAGAACGGAGAGAAAGCTTTGGGGTGCAGACATTAATTGTTCTGGGGAAGAGAAACAGACTGAGGTGGTTTATGCAACAAAAACAATTACATAATGACAGTCAATCAAACAAAGATTGATTACTAAATATTAGATAGATCCCGCCCATGTGAGGGGATGATTCCTTACCCAGACGGGAGGCTCCTAGTAGGCAGACAGGCATCCCAGCCGGGGAGGAGAAGGGAGTCAGACCTGGAAGGAAGGACCAGAAGGGATGGACAGACAGCCCACTAAAGAGGGAAGATGTCGCTAGGGGCTTTTTACTCCCCCCAGATGCTAGATGGCAGCAGCCCATTTGGGAACCAGTAGGGAATTCTGGGAGATGTAGTCCGGAAATACAGCCACAAGGGGGCGCTGCAGGGAGTTGCACTTCCCAATTTATGGGACTTCCGTGAGAACCAGAAGTACTTCCGTCAGGCATTGCCCTGAAACCGGAAGTACTCCCAGTTCCATAACAACAGGGACCACACTCCTTTATCTAGGCGAGTCATAGCGAGAACAACACTCGACTGGAGGAGGGCAGTGCAGTGGTACAAGGAGAGGTATGGTGGAGAAAGAAAACTTGCTTATTTGTGCCTGTGCGACTTTGTGGAGGAATTGTATAATAAATCTTCCATTATTTGAACCTGGGACTTGGTGTGTTTAAGAGTTTGGGGCTTGTTGACACCCCTGGGATCCATCACAATCTCTAATATGCAATTCTCCAAATGAAACCAAAATCATTCCTCTCTGCCTTGGCAAAAAAAAAATCAATGCAGCACAGGATACAAAAAGGTTTACTTGGTAACTGTATCAAGTTAATTCATTGTAATTTAATACAGCATTAAACCAACTTAATTATACAAGCTTCAGATTTCTGAAATTAAAAATGACTTTATATTAAACATATCTGAGGAAACAGTAAAGAGCAGATATCTGGATGTGGGGCAGAAGGACAACAAAGACATTCCTTGATGCCCGAAATAAATTACAAGCATCCTTTGAAGGTCCGCCTTCAAAAAGTTATATGAGTGTGAGCACTGCCATTTCCTGAGGCAGTAGGGTGCTAAAGGTTATGTAGAAGGTGTGTAAGTGCAGCTTTAGCCAGCACTTGTGTAAAGTACAAACCACAAATAGGATTTAGCCAGCATCTGTGTTTAAAGTACATTTAAATATACAGTACACAGCGCAAAGAGTTTCAACTTCAGATTTCATTCAAAAGATACAAACACAAAGAATGCCTGAGTAAAGTGCATATGGATACTTAGAATACTTGCAGTCTGCAAGGGAAACAAAAAAATAGCTATTTAATCTTTTAGTTGTTTCACTTGATTTAAGGGAATGATCTTGAACAATGTGCCAGGCTGCTTTTAAAAGTTTTACTATAGTAAACACATACACAAGACCTTAATTACCTTTATGTCCACTTTGAGTGGGTTAGTGCACTTGATGGAGGATTTGATAATGGTCGACTGACCCAATGAATTTGGAGTAGACATCGGCAGCTGATTACCTTGCACGGTATGAAGGTATGGCTTCCCACGTGGGTTCATTGTCTAAAAATAAGGCAGTGGGACTGAGTAAAACAATGTTACCATAAAGTACACCAGAAAATATAGCCATATGGTTTTCGGCACACAGATACTTACACTGCAACTTTTGGGAACACAAACAGGCAAAGATTCCTTCACCTGAGTAACAGGCTTCTCAGCTTGACAGTCTTCTCCCTGAACTTTTTTCAACTCCACTATTGGCTGTTTGTAGCTTTGTCTCATGTTTAACAAAAATAAACCAAAGTTAAAGAACATGATCTGCTGGAATTACTATTTTTGCAAAAACACATTATTATAGGATATAATATATATTTGACATTGCAAGAGCTTTATCAATGATTTGTTCAAATGTATTTGTTCAAATGTAATCCATACGGCATCTGAACAGAAACAACCAAGTGTCAAGGCTAATCTGATAAATTCCAGCACATGAAGCAGCTTTGTTTTCTTTTGAAAACGTCAGTCAAGACTAATGCTGAACTCACCATATCTGGAAAACATATGTATAGCCATCGGTGCTTCAGCACATTTATGGGCTGCCAAAATGTGATGAGCTTGCAATACTTTGCAAATCTGAAACTGATAAAGAATTATTAGGGAGTCCTGCAATCCGTTAACCCCTTTAAATCCCAGTTGTGTAATCTGACGTCTTCAAAGCAACAAGGTTTGGGAACTGCAGTCGTTAAGTGGGACATACCCTTAGACTCAGGTGTAGTATGACACCAAACTAACCCTTCAATTACAGACTCAAGGAGACTCCACAGGGAAGCAGGCTTTAAAAACATATGACATGAACATCTAAATTCATGACATTACCCATAAATATAACATTTCAAAGCTTCTAAAAATCACAATGCTGATTAATGTGTGAAATCACTAACTGACTGCCATTTTTTATTATTTTATCAAGCATTTAGAGTGGGGCAGAGTGCTGGCTCTGAGGCTAGGGATCTGCACTGGCAATCCTATGGTTGCCGGTTCGAATCTTGTAAATGCCAAAAGGGACTCTGCTCTGTTGGGCCCTTGAGCAAGTCCCTTAACCTGCAATTGCTCCGTCCTGTGTATGATATTAATCTGCATCCATCCCTGCATGTAGGCCCTCCAACCTGCAAGGAAAAACTTGGGGCTTGGTGGCAAAATTGGCACTCCAGCCACCATAAAAAACCTCACACTGTTCCACTCCATCTGAACTAGTGTGGTGCTGAGGTGTTACCCGTTGCATGGCTGCACTCGGGTCCTAATCTGGATCCTGAGTTGGTTTGTCGTGTGATGGGTGCGGCAATGCGCTGTATCAGCGTGTGCTCCTAACCTCTCATTCAGAGTAATCCAATAAGCACCTCAATGGTGTTCTTTTAGATTATGTAATAAGTAAAAGAGCATAAGATGTGTAAACAAAACCTTTGAACACCTATAAAATCTGTTATTGCTTATTACAAAAGGGGAAAATCTAAATTTCTTATATCAAAAGTAAAAGCACTTACTTGGTGGAAGGGGACCCTTGACAAAAGACAATAATGCAATTGGAACTGCAGATTTCTTTTTACCATTCAAAAATGTTACTGAAGTGTAATATATAATATGTCTGTCAAATTACTTTAAGTAAGTTTTTTATACAAAGGCAAAGTTTGAGGTTTGATTGTAAAAAAATGGTTATTTATTTTACCTTGCACCAATTTTTGACATTGTTTTACACTTGGCTTGCTTTGCAAATCTGCTGTATTTTTGCAGATGTTTTTTCACATAATCTTTATCGTTGTGTTGAATGTTGAACTATTAGCTTGATACCTTCATTACTTACAGGAACCCCACTTCACAGGTTTGTAAGAGGTTTGTCGATGCCATTGCTTTACTTTTTGATTAACAGAGCAGGTATTCTAAATACAACTGTAATCTTCTGAACCCTAAAAGTACCCATCTACTTCTGATCCTGTATTGACTCACTCTTAAGACCAGTGATCCCAGACTGCTTAATGCTTTGATGTTCTCATTAACACAAATAAAAAATAAATGTCATAATTCTGTTTTTTATTATTTTAATAATTTGAAATCTCCCATGTAAAAAGCCTCTTCAGTTTCACCATTGCACATTTAGCTACCTTCACTAACATGTGTATGCCAATACAAGTGTATGCTGGCTTGACACAAAACGCCTAAAACAATGAGGTGTAATTTAAAATACTCAGGCCACTTTTATTAAAGTTTTGTTGCATGTGTCTTCTTTCGGCTGCTCCCGTAGGGGTTGCCGCAGCGGATCATCTTCTTCCACATCTTTCTGTCCTCTGCATGTTGCTCTGTTACACCCATCACCTGCATGTCCTCTCTCACCACATCCATAAACCTTCGCTTAGGCCTTCCTCTTTTCCTCTTCCCTGGCAGCTCTATCCTTAGCATCCTTCTCTCAATATACCCAACATCTCTCCTCTGCACATGTCCAAACCAACGCAATCTCGCCTCTCTGACTTTGTCTCCCAACCGTCCAACTTGAGCTGACCCTCTAAAGTACTCATTTCTAATCCTATCCATTCTCGTCACACCCAGTGCAAATCTTAACATCTTTAACTCTGCTACCTCCAGCTCTGTCTCCTGCTTTCTGGTCAATGCCACTGTCTCCAACCCATATAAAATAGCTGGTCTCACTACCGTCCTGTAGACCTTCCCTTTCACTCTTGCTGATACCCGTCTGTCACAAATTACTCCTGACACTCTTCTCCACCCATTCCACCCTGCCTGCACTCTCTTTTTCACCTCTATTCCACAATCCCCATTACTCTGTACTGTTGATCCCAAGTATTCAAAGTCATCCACCTTCGCCAACTCTACTTCCTACATCCTCACCATTCCACTGACCTCCCTCTTATTTACACACATGTATTCTGTCTTGTTCCTACTGACCTTCATTCTTCTCCTCTCTAGATCATAGCTCCAGCTCTCCAGGGTCTCCTCAACCTGCTCCCTTCTATCGCTACTTATCACAATGTCATCAGCAAACAACATAGCCCACAGGGACTCTTGTCTAATCTCGTCTGTCAACCTGTCCATCACCATTGCAAATAAGAAAGGGCTCAGAGCCGATCCCTGATGTAATCCCACCTCCAACTTGAATGCATCCATCACACCTACCGCAGACCTCACCACTGTCACACTTCCCTCGTACATATCCTGTACAACTCTTACATACTTCTCTGCCACCCCTGACTTTCTCATACAATACCACAGCTCCTCTCAAGGCACCCTGTCATATGCTTTCTCCAGGTCCACAAAGATACAATGCAACTCCTTCTGGTCTTCCCTAAACTTCTCCGTCAACATCCTCAGAACAAACATTGCATCTGTGGTGCACTTTCTTGGCATGAAACCATACTGCTGCTCACTAATCATCACCTCCCTTCTTAACCTCCACTACTCTTTCCCATAACTTCATGGTGTGGCTCATCAATTTTATTCCCTTGTAGTTATTGCAGTCCTACACATCCCCCTTATTCTTAAATATCAGCACCAGTACACTTCTTCTCCACTCCTCAGGCATCCTCTCACTTTCCAAGATTCCATTAAACAATCTGGTTAAAAACTCTACTGCCATCTCTCCTAAACACCTCCATGCTTCCATAGGTATGTCATCTGGACCAACGACCTTTCCATTTTTCATCCTCTTCATAGCTGTCCTTACTTCCTCCTTGCTAATCCGTTGCACTTCCTGATTCACTATCTCCACAGCATCCAACCTTTCCTCTCTCTCGTTCTCTTCATTCATCAGCCTCTCAAAGTACTCTTTCCATCTGCTCAACACACTCTCCTCGCTTGTGAGTACGTTTCCATCTTTATCCTTTATCACCTTAACCCGCTGCACATCTTTCCCAGCTCGGTCCCTCTGTCTAGCCAATCGGTACAGGGCCTTTTCTCCCTCTTTAGTGTCCAACCTCTCATACAACTCATCATACGCCTTTTCTTTAGCCTTCGCCACCTCTCTCTTCACCTTGCGCCTTATCTCCTTGTACTCTTGTCTACTTTCTACATCTCTCTGACTATCCCACTTTTTCTTTGCCATCCTCTTCCTCTGTATACTCTCCTGTATTTCCTCATTCCACCACCAGGTTTCCTTTTCCTCCTTCCTCTTTCCAGATGTCATGCCAAGCACTCTTCTTGCTGTCACCCTTACTACATCTGCTGTAGTTTCCCAGCTGTCTGGTAACTCTTCACTGCCACCCAGTGCCTGTCTCACCTCCTCCCTAAACTCAACATTGCAGTCTTCCTTTTTCAACTTCCACCATTTGATCCTTGGCTCTGCCCTCACTCTCTTCCTCTTCTTTATTTCCAACTTCATCCTACAGACCTCCATCCTATGCTGCTTAACTATACTTTCCCCTGCCACCACTTTGCAGTCTTCAATCTCCTTCAGATCAACTCTTCTGCATAGGATGTAATCTACCTGTGTGCACCTTCCTCCACTCTTGTACGTTACCCTATGTTCCTCCCTCTTCTTAAAATATGTATTCACCACAGCCATGTCCATCCTTTTGGCAAAATTCACTATCCTCTGACCTTCTTCATTCCTCTCCTTGACACCATACCTACCCATCACCTCCTCGTCTCCACTGTTCCCTTCACCAACATGCCCACTGAAATCTGCCCCAATCACCACTTTCTGTCCCTTGGGTACACTGTTCATCACTTCATCCAACTCACTCCAAAAATCTTCTTTCTCACCCACTGCACACCCAACTTGCACCTCCAAAACACTCTTGACATACTGTTCCTTCAGAATAAGCCATACCCCATTTCTCCTCCCATCCACACCATGATAGAACAATTTGAATCCACCTCCAATCCAACTGGCCTTACTCCCCTTCCATTTAATCTCTTGCACGCACAATATATCAAACTTCCTTCTCTCCATCATATCTGCTCTCTCCCCTTACCAGTCATACTGCCAACATTCAAAGTTCCTACCCTCAGTTCCACTCTCTTTACTTTCCTCCTCTCTTCCTACCTCCAGACACGTCTCCCCCCTCTTCTTCTCCTTCTTGGCGGTCATTGTTAACCCAGGGCTCGACCGATCCAGCATGGAAATTTGTATTGTTGTCCGCATATTGATTTGGCAAAATTTTACACCAGATGCCCTTCCTGACGTAGCCCTCCCCGTTTATTCAGGCTTGGGTCCGGCACAAAGAAACACACTGGTAAAAAGACCCTAATGTAATCCCGTTATTCATTAACCCCAGACACCCGCTTACAGCACTCCCCTGCTACAAACTTATCAAGTTGGTGTCCAAACACTCTACTTTATATTAGTGGCATTTTTGTTTATTTTTTATTATTAACTAACTGCATACCGTATGTCTTGTTTTCTTCAAAAGATTTCTCAAGGACCAAAAAGCAACTTAGATGGGGAAAAAAAAAAGTAATGACTGCACTGGGCGATTTTGTTTAATGGTCAGCATAAGCGGCAGTGTCTGTGGTTCTACTTCCTTTTTGACCATGTCACTTTGTGCGTACAGAGAATTTCATTTTGAGGAAAGGCAGCGTTTTCAAACATTGTTTCATTTGAAGACTGCATTATCCACAAAACAGTTTCCTAAGTGCTTCATGCTTTGTAGGAAAAAAAAGTTTAATAATAACAATAATAACAAAATATTAGTGTAGCAAAGCGATGTGCTATTGCACAGGACCCATAAGGATTTAAGCTCCTTTTTGTGTCAGAATTCATTTATGGCTGTCTGTCCTGACAAGTAGTATAGCGCTTTCAGTAGGTTAGAAAAGCATTATGAAATATAATTCTATTATTATTATTTCCTCACCCAGCCCTCAGTTGTAGACGGAAGACAAGACAATCGTGCAGATTCTTCCCTTTTATTGGGTGCACCTGCCCAGGTTGCTTTGATGGCTCTTGTATATAAATACCAGCCACAGTGTACCGTTAGGATTTTTTCTTTTTGGTATTTGTTCTTGATGTGGTTGCTGTATCTGCTGTCATTACTTTAATAATATTATTAATAATAATAATGTATAAAAAGGATGTGAAATATACACTTAATACTCATGAATTGTCACCTATGTTTGAATAATGTATATTTGACTATTTATTTATTTATAATTTAAATATTTTAACCTTATTTGTTGGCTAATTTGACAGTCCTGGTTCACACTAGTGTTTCGGCTAATGGTAATAAGCATTTTCTCAAACTCCAGTACACCAAACCAGGAATGCAATGTGTTTTGGACCACAAAAACATAAGAAAGGCTGCTCTGGTTGTAACTTGCGATTATCTGACGG
Source organism: Erpetoichthys calabaricus (assembly GCF_900747795.2). Lineage (NCBI taxonomy): Eukaryota > Metazoa > Chordata > Cladistia > Polypteriformes > Polypteridae > Erpetoichthys > Erpetoichthys calabaricus. The sequence goes on from NC_041395.2 coordinate 183,443,214, forward strand.
ACATCACCATATCTGAAAATCCTTTGCATTAGCATTATCAGGCAGCACATTATTGGCTGTCTAAATTTGGGAAGCTTGCAAAATTTGGGAAAAATTTAACTTTTATAAAAAAAACTGCACAAGTCCGCTAATTTGTCATCCATTGTGATTCCTAGTTGTGGAATCTGACATCCTCAAGGTCATGAGATCCACCAACAGCTGCTGTTAAATTTGACATCACCATTAGTCTACTTCACTTGCACTACTTCCATTTTAAAGACTTGCGAATGTGTGACAATGTTAGAAACTTTTCAACACATACACTATCTCAGAAATAATATTGCCATTTTTATTGATGTGAAGTTTTAAAAAAAGTATTTCTAATGTTTCAATACAGTAGTATTGAAAATGGTATCAAAAACTGATACATTTTAAAGTATTGCATCAAAGTTGGGAATTTCAATATCATGACAACCCTGCACACTAACCATTATTCCCCATCTAACTTTTCCCAGAGTCTGTGCTTTAACATTCCAAGAATTCTTACAGTACTTAACAGAGATAGCTGCATAGTTATAATGTACCTCATTGTTTGAAATTAACTGAAAGTATCGTTAGCTGGGCAGCACATTAGTAAGCACTGCTGCTCAGAGATACAGTTTTTGGGTTCAATCCCCCATGCATCAGCATTACCTTTGTGGAATTTGCATGTTTCGCAGGAGTATTCCTTTGAAAATCTCCAAAGATGTGCATATTAACTGGCAACTCCAAAATTGGCCTTGTGTCTGTGCATAATTGAGTGGGCACTGCCATGAACATAAATCCTGTCCACCACTTTTTCCTGCCTTGCACCGTGCTGTTGCCATAGGCTCAGACCCTATCATGACCATAAACTGGATATGGGGCAATGTTATGTTACACACAGTATGGCCAAAAGTATGTGAACACCCCTCCAAACTACTGAGTCAAGTGTTTCAGCCGCACCCATTATTAACAGGTTCATAAAATCAAGCACATACCCATGCAATCTTAATGACAAAAACTGATAGAAGAACATGTTGTACTGAAGAGTTCAGGGACTCTAAACATGGCACTGTCAAAGGATACCACCTTTGCCACAAGTCAGTATGTATAATTTTTGTTCTGCTAGATCTGCCCCAGGTCAACTGTTAGGAAAGCCAACATATTATTAATGCACAGGCTGTCCAACAAGCTCATATGGTATGATCAGATGTCCACATAGTTTTGGTCATATGGGATAGTTGCAAGCTAAAATTTTGTATTTTCTTGTAACATGTGTGGCGGACCCTGACCAGGTTGCCTCTTCTTTATATGGTACGGGGGAACAAGCATGGAATGAACAGTACCTCCCCAGGGACGCTACATGGCAGCCTCCCTGGGTGGCAGTGGTGCCTCGGATTCCTGCAGGGCTCCATGGGAGATGGAGTTCTCTACAACCCTGTTCAGATCCAGGGGTGCTGCCAGGGGGCGCTGCAGTGGTTCTTCTGGTACACCCAGAAGTGCAGCCGGAAATGGGTCATTAAACACCTGAAGCACTTCTAGGTGGGCTATAAAATGAGCCAGTAGCCACCACTCTGGGAGCGACAGTCGGGAGGAGGGAGACAAAGCTTACCAGATAGAAGTGAAGGAGAAGAGAAGATTATAAGTAGTGTGCGCTATTGTGCTTATTGGGACTGTGTTGTGCCTGTGGGAACAGGGAAGGTGTTGCCCACAGGCGAAGAAAAGAGAATAAAAAGTGTGCCTCTAGTGTCTGTCTGTGTCGGGTTAGGTGGCTGGCACACACCCTAGTGGTCTTGTTACACATGGTTATTTTACACTATTGAGAGGCAATGTTATTCAAGTTAAAAACATGGAGTAACAACACTGCTTATTCAGTGAACAGCAGCTTATGATTTCATTCAAAGTAAAACCATTAAAAAGTTGATTATGACATAACACCAAAAAAAACTTCCAATTTTCTTTCAGGTGATTAACAAAGAGCTGAATGTTTCTTCATAGGGACTTCTTTTTGTTTAAAAATCCCCCTAATTTTTTGTAGCAATGGGTCAGATGTAGTAATAGGCCAAGCTTATGAAGTATCACAATTTCACTTGTACCCTGTACAAGTGACTATAGTGATCCTATGAACCTATCATTCTGTTAAAGCAAACACACTTTATTGCAGAATTTGTCAAAGGCTACTTCATTAAACAAAAACAATAATTTTACATACCTCAAACAATCTTCAAGATGGATATCTACATTAAAATAGAAGATAAAAACAAAGATTGTAAAGAAAATCAACTTATGATAATGTGTTAGAAATACTATTCTTATTCATATAGCAACTCTGCCAGAGACTGAACACGTGCAATCTGGAAGATCAACATATACCTCCTTCGCAATAGCCATGAGTTTAACAACCAGATGAGATACCAATAACTTTAGGCATATACAGTTCTACACTAGGAAAAATGAGTGTGCATAATTTAGTTACATTTGAGGAGATGAGTACGCTAATAAAATCAAATCCTCAAGTACAAAAACCAAACACCTGTCGACTAATACTTAGTGGAGACACACAAGATAGACAATATTACTAAGGAAAACATATGATGTTTGGAGTAAAAGTCAAAATATATTGTAATTTCTTACAAAGTGTTTTGTGAGCAGCAGGATGAACAACATGAGAAGAACCATACATTAAAATCTCAGCTTTGATATCTTGATTTGCACTTTGCAGTTTATTGTGGACATAAGTATTTACAGTACGTAATACTGTAAGATAAATGTGACAGAGGACAATTTTTCACTCGGAAGTATCACTGAACAAAATGCATGTTGGGTAGCTTGCAAAGGGGATGACTTTTAAAATAAATTCAAGTTACAAACAAAAAAAGTTGCTGGAGTATGTGAATTTCCCCTTGGGATTAATAAAGTATCTATCTATCTATCTATCTATCTAACAGCAGGACAGCTGTTATCACTGGTGGTTTAATACCTACTAGTTTGTGAAGTACAGTAATCCCTCGCTATATCGCGTCTTCACTCCATCGCGGATTTTATATGTAAGCATATTTAAATATATATCGCAGATTTTTTGCTGGTTCGCGGATTTCTGCGGACAATGGGTCTTTTAATTTCTGGTACATGCTTCCTCAGTTGGTTTGCCCAGTTGATTTCATACAAGGGACGCTATTGGCGGATGGCTGAGAAGCTACCCAACTTACTTTTCTCTCTCTCTCTTGCGCGGACTCTCTCTGATCCTGACGTAGGGGGTGTGAGCAGGGGGGCTGTTCACACACCTAGACGATACGGACGCTCGTCTAAAAATGCTGAAAGATTATCTTCACGTTGTTACCTTCTGTGTGCAGCTGCTTGGTGAAGCGACATGCTGCATGGTGTTTCGCATACTTAAAAGCTCAAAGGGCACGTATTGATTTTTGTCTGTCTCTGTCTCTCTCTCTCCCTGCTCCTGACGGAGGGGGTGTGAGCTGCCGCCTTCAACAGCTTTGTGCCGCGGTGCTTCGCATACTTAAGCCAAACAGCCCTATTAATTTGTTTGCTTTGCTTTCTGTTTCTGACAGCCTGTGCTCCTGACTTGCACTCCTTTGAAGAGGAAGATATGTTTGCATTCTTTTAATTGTGAGATGGAACTGTCATCTCTGTCTTGTCATGGAGCACAGTTTACACTTTTGAAAAAGAGACAAATGTTTGTTTGCAGTGTTTGAATAACGTTCCTGTCTCTCTACAACCTCCTGTGTTTCTGCGCAAATCTGTGACCCAAGCATGACAATATAAAAATAACCATATAAACATATGGTTTCTACTTCGCGGATTTTCTTATTTCGCGGGTGGCTCTGGAACGCAACCCCCGCGATGGAGGAGGGATTACTGTACAACATTATGAGAAATTTGTTCTCTTACTGTTGGAGAACTGAAGGCAATAAATGTATGAGCAGAAGCCGAACCTTTATTTTGGGAACTAATATGCTAAAAACTGGTAATGCGTAAGTGCTAGCATTTAAAAGTATTCAAAACACTACTTAATCCAGGATAATCACAAAATTAATAAAAAACAAGCTTTACATTTTCACCATTTAAATTACCCTAAGTTCTTGTCTATAAGCCGCGGCTTATCTAAGGAAAAAAGTTGTGAAAATGAAAAAATAGAATATCGGCTTATACATAAGTCCGGCTTATACAGTAATCCCTCCTCCATCGCGGGGGTTGCGTTCCAGAGCCACCCGCGAAATAAGAAAATCCGCGAAGTAGAAACCATATGTTTATATGGTTATTTTTATATTGTCATGCTTGGGTCACAGATTTGCGCAGAAACACAGGAGGTTGTAGAGAGACAGGAACGTTATTCTAACACTGCAAACAAACATTTGTCTCTTTTTCAAAAGTTTAAACTGTGCTCCATGACAAGACAGAGATGACAGTTCCGTCTCACAATTAAAAGAATGCAAACATATCTTCCTCTTCAAAGGAGTGAAGCAAACAAATCAATAGGGCTGTTTGGCTTGTAAGTATGCGAAGCACCGCGGCACAAAGCTGTTGAAGGCGGCAGCTCACACCCCCTCCGTCAGGAGCAGGAAGACAGAGAGAGACAGAGACAGAGTTTGTTTTTCAGTCAAAAATCAATACGTGCCCTTCGAGCTTTTAAGTATGCGAAGCACTGTGCAGCATGTCTTTTCAGGAATCAGCTTTACAAAAGATAGCAACGTGAAGATAATCTTTCAGCATTTTTAGACGAGCTTCCGTATCGTCTAGGTGTGCAAACAGCCCCCTTACTCACACCCCCTACGTCAGCGCAAGAGAGAGAGAGAGAGAGAGAAAGTAAGCTGGGTAGCTTCTCAGCCATCTGCCAATAGCGTCCCTTGTATGAAATCAACTGGGCAAACCAACTGAGGAAGCATGTACCAGAAATTAAAAGACCCATTGTCCTCAAAAATCCGCGAACCAGCAAAAAATCTGCGATATATATTTAAATATGCTTACATATAAAATCACAATTTAAATGACCGCTACGCGCGCGTGTTGACTCGGCGACGCCTAGAGCAGAAAGAACGCGCTCCGGCCGCTCCAACCGCGCCATGCAGGGAGTGAGAGAGACGCCAATATCTCACACTCTCTCCCCCCTTAAAGAAATTAAGTGGGTGCGAGTGAGACCACTGACCTCCCTCCCTTCTATTAGTTATAGGTTATAGTACGTTCGGCTTATCCATGAGTCTGGCTTATCTATGATACGATTTTATTTTAAAAATTCGTATGATTTTTGGTCTCCGGCTTATACATGAGTCCGGCTTATAGACAAGAACCTAGGGTACATCAAAATTCTTCTGTATAGAATCTGACAGTAGTATACATAAAAATATGCAAAAAGCTATTTTTCCAGTAAACAAAAATGATTAAGAAAGCAATCTAGCCAAAAATCAACAGGATAGTCATTAAGTTGATCTAATCTGCATCCAAGTTTGATGCATTTGGAGAAATATAAGGTAGAATATATTCAAATTCTGCTTATGAATCAGCCATACTTGACAATATTGTCTGACTCTAGAATTTTAGGTGCAAATAACCATTCATTTTACAAGCCTAAGGTTAATATTTTTGCAAAATATCAAGGTGTAAAAACAATTGCCCAGTCAATATACACCCACCAGGGATAAGTTCTACATTAAAATTTGGAAATCATTATAATATGTTTTACTGCCTGTGGGGTTATCAAAGTGTAATATTTGTCAGGGCTTGAAATTCATCTTTTAAATTGGGGGGAATCCTCCGTTAAATTTAACCCATTACAGAATTTCAGACTCAGTGGGGGAAATGAAAACCACAGTTGAAAATACACTCTGATATTAATATTTCAGACATTTTTAAAATCACAACTTATTCTTTATATTTTAGTTTTGGGTAGATAAAGTTATCAGCCAGTTTTTGAAAAAGTTTGTTATTTTTACTATTTTAACTTTATGTAAATAATTGTTTAATTTTGTATGTAGAGATTTTCATTCATATTTAGTCAAAAAGCTAGACTTATAAAAAAAAATCCAGAGAATGTAAAATAAAATATGTTATACGTCAATAAATATGTAAATACTTTTTTTTCATCAATACTACAGTTTTTCCTATCAGAGTATAATTTTCTGCTGCTTGAAGGCACTTGAGCAGTCAACATAAAGTTATAAGTGTGAATGATGTTAACTCAAGAGCTATTTAGTTACTATATAGTTAATATATCATTAGCTTACGTGGCACAGTAGTGCAGACTGATTAGCACTGCCATTTTACAAATTCACCATACACAGTTTGTATTGATTTCAATGCAAGACTATACTTCAGCCTGTTTTAGCCTTCAGATTAATACATTTTAGTTGAGTTTCTTCTAAACACATTTTAAACAAAGAATATCACATGCAGCCTGTGTCTGTGACTCCTGCTGCACCCTGCACAGATCCACTGCAACGCATAGTGGCAATCTTAATAACAAATTAGGCACAATTTTAAATTTTGAAATAGACTTTGTACTAGCAAGAGAGATGATTAACCAAATACCAAATAAATATGTGCATGGAATTAACACATTAAAAATGTAAATTTACAGGAATTGCAACATTTGTATGGATTACCATCAACTCCTGTGTGGACCATGTTTCTGATACGGATGTGAGCAACACAGGAGCATCACAAGAAACAGTCCTGTATCCTCTTCTTTTCACTCTGTACACCTTTGATATAAATATTACACCAGGTCATGTCACTTGCAGAAATTCTCAGATGACTCTGCACTTATTTGATGTATGGGACACTGTATTATGGGGTGTATTGATAAGAGGAAAAGAAAGTAGAGGAGTCAGGTAGAGACATTTGTTTCTGGGTGCAGAAAGAATTATCTACAACTTAACATCAGCAAAACCAAGAAAATGGTTATTGACTTTCACCGCATCAAACAGCCTTTATATCCGGTCACTATTCAGGGAGTGGATGTAGTAGTGGTGGTACATTCCTACAAGTACTTGTGGGGGTCACATCGATGACAGGCTGGACTGGTCACATAACACAGAGGAACTATATAAGAAAGGGCACAGCAGTTTGGTTTTTTCTTTTCCCCTAAGGAGACTGCGTCCTTCGATGTGGGTAGTGACATGTTTCACATCTTCTACAAAGCCGTGATGACCAGTGCAATTTTCTATGCTGTGGTACGCTGGCCTTGTAACATCACTTCAACAAGCTAAATAAAATGGCAGACTCAATTATAGAATGGACTACGGATCCCCTAGAGGTAGCAGTAAAGTAGAGAACTGAAACAAAGCTGAGTGTCATTATGAACAATGCTACGCATACTCTCTCTGACACTGAGTGCTTTCAGCCAACAAATTATTCAGCAGAAGAAACAAGAAACGCTACTGGGGTTTCTTAATACCAACAGAAATACTCCTGTGCAAAGCCTCACTGTAACTGCAAATGTCAACGTTTTATTTCTTTTTAGTCCAGTCTACAGTATTTCTTTCTTTCTTTCTTTCTTTCTTTCTTTCTTTATCTATTAATCTATTTTTTTTAAAGAGTTTCTATAAAAAGCCAAATTTACCCTTGGAAAGAAATAAATTTCTATGTATCTATCTTGCACCAAATTTCAAGCCATTTTTTTTAAATCTACATAGGGTCCCCATCTGCATTTTGCAATTAAAACGAATATAAACATTTCTATTTAAAACACTATGTAAATTGCAGCAAATTCCAGAAGACGCTACTTACAACTGACTATTGAGGTTTTTATTAAGAAACTACAATTGACTTAATTGATAACTAATCTGAGAATTTGAATCTTTCTCAAATATAAGAACTCAGTCTTCATAAGCAATAATTTTACATATTTCAATAAAATTTAAATATTTTCTAGAAAAATATAAAATGAACACTTTGATAATTCCCATACATTCCTAAGGTATACACATTATACTAAAACAGGAGGAAACAAATAATAAAAATGTTAGTGTACTGAGCAGAAATGAACACTTACTGCTTCTTGAGCTTGATGTTGAAGACTCCAGGGTAGTATTCATTAAAACAGAGGACCAACATGCCATGTGCCTGGACTCTTCAATAAGGCTTTCACCTATACTGAGAAGAGATTGGCAACCTGGAATGAAACATTGGCTAGGCATCCCGTGACCAACACAGGCAGATTTGAAGCCACCTCTGGGATTTTTCAAACTTTTGGAACCTTTGGAGGAATTCTCAGATTCACTGCCTTGATCAGTAGATCCTGCTATGGCAAGTTTGGACACCACCCGGCCTAGTGCGACTGCTGTTTCCCGACAAGATTCATCTGCCAATATAGAATCTTCTGAACACATTTTCTGAAGTTTCCTTACTGTTTCTTGAAAATCTTCTTTTTTCTGGTAAACTTCTGCAGCTAGGCGGTCTTTCAAAGTGATTTCAACTGAAACAATTCTCTTATCACATAATTGGGCAACACTGGTAGCTATGTTTGGGTTGTGAATTGTCTCTAAAGGTTTGGACAACTCCAAATCATCCTTTTTAAGAAGTCCTTCCTGTGGGCTGTCTTCATTTATAAGATTCAAGACAGAAACTTTTACAGGAGAACACCTTACAGTGGTGCGTATATTCCTGAAAAATGTGAAACAAATTAAAATATTTATCAATTAAAAAAAGGAATTGCTTACAACTCTAAACCAGTGGCTAATATGACTTGGGATATTCAAGGTGTTGCAAGTGTGCTTGAAGCTTCATTAAAAACAGTAACACATTTGTCACCAGGATCTACACGGATGTACACTAGGTCTTTAACTTAAAATGTTTCTTTTCACTACATACTGAGACCCAGGCAAAACAAATATAACTTCTGATGTCCAAACTTTAATGCACCATTTTCTAATTCCACAGTTAAACTATGCAATGTTTTTTAAACAGTTACAGTTTTTATTTACTTGCTAGCAAAGCACAGATATTCCAATATAAAATGCTCTGCCCCTGTTTAAGTTGAGTGATTTTCCATATCACTATGAACAATGCACTCTGCAGCTCACTTCTCCTGTTACTGGAGAAGTGGTTGGGTTACTTAAAATTGTAGCAGTTAAGTTACATGATTTGTGTACAAGTGAAAAAAATATAAATGTGTACTCAGGATTCCTGTTACACTAACAACCACCTTATTCATGGTTGCATCATCTTCATACTGTATATTAATGATTCAAATTTCTTTGACACTGTCATTTTTTAGCAAAGCACCACAGTGACCTGCTATCCAACATGGGCCATTGCAGCGAACAATTTTACCTTGAGACTTCAGAGATAATCTCCATTGGGTACTTCTTTCAAAAAAATGGTTAAGAACTGTGACCAACAACAGAACATCAATGAATGCAATTCTGTCATCACGTGAATTGCACTGTGCAATCTATTAAATCTATTGAGCTACCACTAACCAATTTGGACAACATTTTTAACTACATTGTATTGTGAAGTACTACAACAATTACGTATTTATGTAGCCTAATAATGTATGCAATTGAATTCAATTATTTGTTATTTTTGTATGACTCACCATTACAAAATTATTTTCCAAACAAAAATGTGATAAAGGACTCTTTGATGAAGTAAAGTAAAAACACATAAAATCAGGTAACTATGTAATAGTTGAAATTGAATCCTGGTCTAATGTGCACCTACCATGTGTCTAGGTCTCATATCCTTCTGAGTTTATGATTAAAAGCTGATGCTGTTATTATATTATTCACTATGATAAATGTATTTTTGTTATTTTTATATAAACCTGAAGAGAAAATGCTATATTTTAAGGTATAATCATTTTTTATATTTTGCTTAGTACCAAGTTTCCTGTTGATGTGCCCAGCTGGATTATAAATTTGACCATTGTTTGATAAACCATGAGAATAACAGGTTAAACATGCAAAATCTCACACATCTCTTAAAAGAAAAACAATAATAATACGTTTGAAATGTCACGTACATCCTAAGCTAACAGGACTATCAATCAACCTATTGGACGGGGTTAAATTATGATCATTTACAGTATCAATGTTTGTCATCTGCGGTGGGCTGGCGCCCTACCCGGGGTTTGTTTCCTGCCTTGTGCCCTGTGTTGGCTGGGATTGGCTCCAGCAGACCCCTGTGACCCTGTAGTTAGGATATAGTGGGTTGGATAATGAATGGATGGATGTTTGTCATATCCCATTAGCAACTAGGTGTAACCAATCATGTTAAAAGTTTTCTTATTATATAATGAATTCATTTTCAAGTTGTGATCTGATCAATGAATTGTATAAATATAGCACAGAGGACACTCTTTTCTTTGCAACACTTGCTGATAAAATATGTTGTCTCTTGCAAGATTTGAATAAAGAATAATGATTGACGCTTATTGTTTTAGATAAGCACAACAATTTTTTAGTCTCAGGTGAATACACGGCACACTTACTGATAAAACATTACTACTGGATGATGTTACCATACATACAGTATCTGGTCAAAACTGTTTTGCAAGCCATTCTGCAAATAATAATTCAAGCATAAAAGGAAGCCTGCACATTCATTTGTAAGAGAACACAGACATAATGTCTCCTTAAATTGAACTGAAGTGCTCGTCAGTCACACTCTTTGTAATATTCTATAAACCTACAAGATGCTAGCTACTATACTCCACAATTCAAGCCTCAAGAAATCATATTTATTTTTTAAAATTCAAAAGTAAAAAAGACCACACTTATAAATCCATTACTACCACTAATATTAATATTCCTCTCTTCATTACTTTTAATTGAAGAGGGATAACTAGCATGACTTTATACCCTCCATGTGTCAAGTGCTCTTAAAGGTTGACATAACATTTAACGCAAAGATAAATTTTGGCTTCTCCAACAACACACAAACTGTTGTGATCAAAAAGAAATTCTCAGTTTGCACTATGCCTCTCTTTCTACCTGCTGTACTAAAGTTGGGTGGAGTGGAAGAATGGCAGGTGAAACTGCTTATCGCGCTCTCCAAGAGCTGTAGTGCTTACATTTCCTGCACAGAATACCACACTATAAGTAGCTACAGTTAAAACATGGACATAATGGGACATGTTTTCATTGATAATGTTTAAAACACCATGGCAAAGCAGCTAGATTACACAAATTCATATTTTGTCAAACATTTCAAATGCAAGACTACAGTAAATATTTTAAAACTAATAACCAACTTTATTAAAAAAAACCTGCACAAACGTGCTTAACAAAAACTTATTTAAGAATGAATGTAATAAAGCATTTAGCATTGCTACTACTATAAATAAAAATTGCTGTCTGCTCTTACCTCTGAATACTTGGTTTCTGATTTTCACATCTCCCAACTGATAATCTCTTCTTTCTTCTCACCTTCTTCTGGGATGGTGCCTTATCCATCAGTTCTGGCTCTTCACTAAAATTACTGACAAAGAAAAGTAACAAACAATTCTATAAAAATAATCATTCACTCACATCAATGTATTATGTTTTCGTCTACTTGGAACTTATTTTAGAGCTCAAGAGTTTCATATCACAAAGCACACATTTCATTGTGCAGTACTTAACATTGCTTATTGTTACCACATATACTTGGGCTGCTCTTAATAAAATCAACATCGCAGTTCCTGATCATTTGTAAAAACCCTGTGAAAAGTAGCTATAAACGTCTTCTAAAATGAATGTTTGAAGGAATGTATCATTACACATTGGAAAATTATGGGGTTCAAAAATGTACAAAAGGGGTACTTAAATGAAAGTCTGAAGGAATGTAGCTCTGGTATTTACATATCATTAGCAAAAGCAAAGCACTAGCAACTTGGTAGCTCATATTCACACTACAAAAAACAAAATTGCTGTTAATGAAGAGAGCCCACTAGCAAAACAGACCAGGCAAAATACAAGAAGTTACTGCTGCTGATGTTTTTCTGGTAATTCACACAGTTAAGAATGACAATAGCTACATATAAATGAATCATGCATCTGCCTTGATGTGTACATGAGAAATAATGTTTAGTTTTATTATGTACAAAATCTATATATACATAATTCACTAAGTCCATGGCAAGCAAGACGAATGCAAGACAGCCCCGCCCACCAACAATTCACTAAGCAGCCGACCATGGCACACGCACGTCAGAGCCCCGCCCACCAACAATTCGCGCGAGAGTGAAAGCATTTGCCAACAATGTTTTCATTAATCAAGAACGAAAGTCGGAGGTTCGAAGATGATCACATATTATCGTAGTTCCAACCATAAACAATGCCGACTGGCGGTCTGGCGTCGTTATTCCCATGATCCGCCGGGCAACCAAAGTCTTTGGGTTCCAGGGGAGTATGGTTGCAAAGCTGAAACTTAAAGGAACTGACAGAAGGGCACCACCAGGTGTGGAGCCTTTGGCTTAATTAGACTCGACACAGGAAACCTCACCCAGCCCGGACAAAAACAACAATGAAAAGTCAACGTGGCTCAGAGGTGCATGTGGACTGTAGCAGATGCGAAACCGACTGAGGCGGTGTTTGGAAAATGAATAGTCAACGTGACTCACAAGTGCATGTGGACTGTACACAGACAAAAGCAATTCAGGTGAGGAGTTGGGGGCGGGCACATGAGCAGGCAGTGCATACTGAACGATGACTAAGAGATGACTGTTCACCCATCAATACATCGTCCTCACTGGGTGTCCTTCCTCTCACACCCCGTTCCGTCCTCCGCGCGCGACTGCTGTCCAGCCCCGTCCCTCACTCTGGGAGGTGGGGGCGCGGCGGCGGTCCTCCAGTTTTCAGTCACGGACAATTGTATGTTGCTCTCTCCAGAGTTCCCATACAGTCGTATTCTTAAACCCACCCCATAAGAAGAAGCATGTTTGTCGCGGATGTGAATCGCTGTATGCGGCGTGTAAAACAGTTTGCGAGGGGTATTCCATGGTCTTACAGTTGGTGGGCGGGTCTCTGTTAGTTGCTCTTGCGAGCAGGCACATGACCAGGCAGTGTGTATGCTTCGAGAGTGGGGGTGGACGCGACAAGACCATCTAAGTAGAATCATATTTGTCGTGGATGTGAATCGCTGTATGTAGCGTGTAAAACAGTTTGCGAGGGGTATCCCATGGTCTTAGCAGTGTCTATGCTTCATTGTGAATCGCTGTATGCAGCGTGTAAAACGCTGTATTGTATGTTGCCCTCTCCAGAGTTCCATCTTTTCATTCACCTACAGTCATATCCTCAAAGCCAGCCCCATTTGGACAACTGTGTCTTTCAGGAAGTGTTCACCCATCAATACATAATTATGCAGCGTATGTTACGCCGCGGGTTGGCTAGTTGTCAATAAAACTGATCATTTTGCAGCAACAGAGAATTCATACGTTATGATGAAGGTAACTGTCTTCATTTTTGCTCAAGTTCTTTTTGTGTTAGAAAGGAAAAAAAGTAGTTTAAACTAGGGCTATATTTTAGTTTTTTTCCCCTTTTTTACCATTATGGAAGAGAACTAGTAACCTTGCAAATGTTTAAAATGTGTACCAAGAATTTTAGCAAAAACTAAGAAAACTGATCACTTTTTAGGAATAGTTAACCATATTCATTACTACCTAATAAACTTTCTAAGTTCTTTTTTTTACAACAGCCTTAATCACTACCGTGACAAGAAATACTCTGCAAGTAGCATTATGCATATTGCTGATGAGTCAGATCCTGCTTACGTACGGTTCTGTGCATCTGAATTTTTTTGTGCATACGTACATTTCCACTTTTGTCTGAACGCCATGTTTTAGTGTGAATTCTATGCACACCATTATGCATGAGGCCCAGGTCCCTTCTCAATGGAACACAACTATATAACAGCACATTCTACTGGTTGGTACATGTAACTTAACATAACTGCAGTGTGAAATATTTTTTGTGACTAAAATTCTTTTTTATGTCCATACAATGGGAGACATTTTGTTTCATACAAATGAAGATGTTTCTTCATTGGAATATCTTTTCAGCATCAGTTTCTATAAAAAGAGGATTTTGAAAATCAGTCACGTGACAAACATGAGTGATTTCTTCTGTAGTTGTACTACTGTAGGGCTTGATTTGATAGCCTCTGCTGAGGCAGTATTCAGTTAATGTAGAACTAATCTTCTTTTGGTTTGTCTTTATGTAATTTTTCGTTATGCTCATATTATAATTTTTAAAAATTAATATTAAAGTCTAGTTATGTTTTCTTGTTTTTGTTCAACAGGAAAACAAAAGAATTGGGAAGAATAGCTCTTTTAATGGTATGTGCAATATATGTTAATTTATTGCTGTTATTTTGATTTTTGCACAATAAAACATTTTAAATATGAATCAATTATATCAACTGACTCAAAACACTCTTTTGAAAAACAACTTCAAACTCATTTGGTCAAGAAAGCATTTAATTTACCCAAACATTCTGGCCTTTCTTTTTGGTTTACCTCTTTGTCCAGGTGCTCATGATGATTGGCATTTATATCACAAATTCTGTTATTTTTTCTGGGTGTTTTTGTAATATTTGTATTTTATTGTGTTTTATTGTGTTATTCTAATTCAGAGATTTGTTTCTGTATTTATCTTTGTTCAGTGTTTTATGCTGATACTACTTTGTATCCAATGTTGTGTATTTGATCTTTTTTCTGCTTTTTCAGTTGTTTATTCTGAAATTCTGTGAAAAACCCTAAACATTTGAAAAGTGCTGTATAAATAACATTATTATTATTATTTTAGTTTAATAAAATAGTCCTTATAAATTGTCCTACTGCATCATAGAACCATCTAATGTTAACATGGGCCAACCAAAGCACCTAAACTGGATTCAGTCTGAAAAGTATAATCACAAAAATTATACCAGGATATATAATGTAACTGTGATAATTTTATAAATTTTTGGCCAGACCAGCCACCCTATCAAATTGCATCAAGAACATCTGTAAATGGCCATCCATTCAATTTCTAACCAGTATATAAGTACAATTCAGGGTCACAAGAGGAACTTTGCACACAAGCACCCACAATTATGCATGTAGCACTGTGTGATGAGTGGAAACTGCACTCCTGCAGTGCAAGTAAAAATCAAATTAGTTTCAAACAAAGTGGCCATTTAGCTGGTCTACACCAGCAATGAAGTTTGTTCCATTTATTAATACCAAAAAAAATTTAATTTAGTGCCTCAAAGCAGAAAGCACTGCATTTATGACAGCAGGACAGGCAAAAGGGCATACTTCATTGTTAAATATGACTATGAAATGCTAAATGTGTGTCATTTGTTTGGTTTTTGAAGCCACCCTACTGTTCATTAATGTAACCCCTAACATTTGATGAAAGTACTGAAAGTAATTGTCATATATTTGAAAGTAAAATTGATGAATGGAATTCTGTCCATCAGTTCTACTTCAGATTTCAATTCTGTTAATATTTTAATTCTGAACTTTCATATGGGCATAAGGAATAACATTTGATCACGCATGTAAAACACTTTGAAAACAGTCAAACAAAGGCCCTTTTACCAGAGTCCAGAAACACTGGATCACAAAGGAATACTTAATGTATGGACAAATGTAAAACAAAAGGAGGAATAGATATGGCAAATTAAGGATTCTGAGACATTACAAAATTAATTTAAGTCAACCATTAAACATTACCCTTTACTAGTTTTTTTTTAGCCAGCCAATGATGCAAATACAAATCATACAACAGCAGACATTACACATCTGACGGAACTTTGACAAAACATATTGTAAAAGCATGTTGTTACAAAAACAGTTTTAAAACGTTTACCAGAAAATACCCAAAATGATCTTGGAATTCACTACATCAACAGTACAGATAAAAAAAAATGAATTGTTACTTTTAGTATTGTTTGTATTGCTTTTTTGCAGTGTTTGTCAATTACTGGAGAGATAATGTAACAGAATAAATTTCAAATGTGCACATGGTTAAGATAAATCAGGTAGTTCAGGGTGATGTCATTCTTTATAAACTCTATGCTGAAATCTCCCCATTACTGTAACATCTTCCAACATATGTTACATGTGCATCGCACATTACAAATCAAGCTTTACCTCAAATTTTGATATTTATGAATGCCAATACCAGTTTACTTAAAAGACAGTTGGGTACCTGGTTGATGGATATAGTGGTATTTTAAGTTGCTGCTATTCCTCTTTGCATTTATATATTTTATATTATATTACAGGGAAGGGCACAATATTGTTCATTTAAAAAATGAGGTACCTTTAATAAAAAGCCATTGAATGGGATTTCTGCTATGGTCATGGTATTGAGTATTGTGAAATTTCACTGGTATTGAATAAAATAATTCTGGCATTGTGAGTAGTATCTTGTAGTCTGTAATCACACAGTTGCACTTTAGGTTATTTCTTTTAATGACACACACACTCCAGTTAACCCAGTTTGGTGTTTGGAGTACTGTATTAATTCCCAAGGAGAAACTGTCTTTTTGCATGATCTTTTGGTGTCAGGGTCAGCCATTATGTAGGGCCCTAAAGTAAATTTCCAGTTAATTGCTATACAGTAATCCCTCGATATATCGCACTTCGACTTTCGCGGCTTCACTCTATCGCAGATTTTATATGTAAGCATATTTAAATATATATCGCAGATTTTTCGCTGGTTCGTGGGTTTCAGTGGACAATGGGTCTTTTAATTTCTGGTACATGCTTCCTCAGTTGGTTTCATACAAGGGACGCTATTGGCAGATGGCTGAGAAGCTACCCAATCACAGCACGTATTACATATTAAATAAAACTCAAATATATTGTGAGCACGGGGGCTGTTCGCACCCCTAGAGGATACGGCCGCTCCTCAAAAAACGCTGAAAGACTATCTTCACATTACTCCCTTCCTTGCTGGGCTTACTTGTGGCTGCTTTGTCAAGCGATATGCTTCCTGCACGGTGCTTCGCATACTTAAAAGATCAAACAGCACGTATTGATTTTTGATTGTTTGGCTTTCTCTCTCTCTCTCTCGCTCTGACATTCTCTGCTCCTGACGGAGGGGGTGTGAGCAGAGGGGCTGTTCGCACACTGGCCTTGAGGATACGGACGCTCCTCTAAAAAATGCTGAAAGACTACCTTCACATTGCTCCCTGCCTTGCAGCTGCTTTGTCCGGTGGTGCTTCGCATACTTAAAAGCCCAAACAGCCCTATTGATTTTTGATTGTTTGCTTTTTTCTCTCACTCTCTGACATTCTCTGCTCCTGACGCGCATTCCTTTGAAGAGGAAGATATGTTTCCATTCTTTTAATTGTGAGACGGAACTGTCATCCCTGTCTTGTCATGGAGCACAGTTTAAACTTTTAAAAAAGAGACGTTTGTTTGCAACGTTTGAATAAAGTTCCTGTCTCTCTACAACCTCCTGTGTTTCTGTGCAAATCTGTGACCCAAGCATGACAATACAGTAATCCCTCGCTATATCGCGCTTCGCCTTTCGCAGCTTCACTTCATCGCAGATTTTATATGTAAGCATATTTAAATATATATCGCGGATTTTTTGCTGGTTCGCGGATTTCTGCGGACAATGGATCTTTTAATTTCTTGTACATGCTTCCTCAGTTGGTTTGCCCAGTTGATTTCATACAAGGGACGCTATTGGCAGATGGCTGAGAAGCTACCCAACTTACTTTTCTCCCTCTCTTGCGTTGAGTTTCTCTGATCCTGACGTAGGGGGATTGAGCAGGGGGGCTGTTCGCAAACCTAGACGATACGGACGCTCGTCTAAAAATGCTGAAAGATTATCTTCACGTTGCTACCTTCTGTGCAAGCTGCTTCCTGAAGCGACATGCTGCACGGTGCTTCGCATACTTAAAAGCTCAAAGGGCATGTATTGATTTTTCACTGTTTGTTTTTATCTGTCTCTCTCTCTGCTCCTGACAGAGGGGGTGTGAGCTGCCGCCTTCAACAGCTTTGTGCCGCGGTGCTTCGCATACTTAAAAGCCAAACAGCCCTATTGATTTGTTTGCTTTTGTCTCTCTCTCTCTCTTTCTGACATGTTCTGCTCCTGACTCGCACTCCTTTGAAGAGGAAGATATGTTTGCATTCTTTTAATTATGAGACGGAACTGTCATCTCTGTCTTGTCATGGAGCACAGTTTAAACTTTTGAAAAAGAGACAAATGTTTGTTTGCAGTGTTTGAGTAACGTTCCTGTCTCTCTACAACCTCCTGTGTTTCTGCGCAAATCTGTGACCCAAGCATGATAATATAAAAATAACCATATAAACATATGGTTTCTATTTCGCGGATTTTCTTATTTCGCAGGTGGCTCTGGAACGCAACCCCTGCGATGGAGGAGGGATTACTGTATAAAAATAACCATATAAACATATGGCTTCTACTTCGCAGATTTTCACCTTTCGCGGGGGGTTCTGGAACGCAACCCCTGCGATCCAGGAGGGATTACTGTACTCAAGGGCCCAATAGAGTAGATATCTCCAAGAAGAATGTTAGTACAGCAAAACAAAAAAAGCATCTAAACTGTACCATACACACTTCCTCCCTGACCACCCACCCTCATTTACCTCTGTCTTCACAGGAAAACAATCTTTTTTTACATTATAAAATCTTTTAAGTGCTTTGGAAAATGTCTTTCTCTAGTTGATTTACACAGGGTATGTACCACTGGTTCAACATTATCTTTGATTCCGCAGTTTCCTGAAGACTTTCTTGCCTAACTACAACTTCTCTGAGATCAGATTCCTGGGGATCTACAATTTTGTTAAGGAGGTTGCTCTGCTGTTCTGGAAACTCGTACCTTAGAACTTCTAATACTTTCTGACTTGGAGTCCTGAATCACATCTGCCTTGACTCTGGCTCTTATTTGATTGACATGTTGTTTCAAAGTCTGTCTATTGCCCCAAAGTTCCATATATGACACAGGCCCTGTGCAGCTTACTATCACAACAGGAATTCATTTTGGCCCATAGCTGATCTCAATCTCCTTGGCATCATCAATTCTGCTGGAACCAGTCCAGTTGTTGATTGCAGTGTGATTCTATTAATTGACATCTTGTCTCCAATGTGTCCCCTTTAATTTTTTTTTTTTAATTACCTCCTTGTAGTTCTGCACGGTTGTCTTATCTAGTCCATTCAAAGAACAGTAGAAATGTGTTAATTTAACATGTTGTGTGCCATTCTGCTTAATGAACAATGCAAATTCAGCACTTGCAAAACACACTCAGAAGCTAGTATTTGGGGAGGTCCAAAGACACTAAACTTTGGCTCAATTTCTCTATTGTGGCTTGAGAAATTGCAATACTCATCACATAAATGGCCATCCATTTTAAATGTGCATCGATAATAACCTAGGAAAAGTCCAGCACAGTCAAGATGGATTCTTGACCAGGGTGTTCCTGGACACTCTTAAGAATGTAAAGGAGCAACTGCTGGAGCTTTGCAATGTCTCTGACATTCCTCAAATAGCAGCACCTCTTTCTCCACATCCTGGTCCATGCCTAGCCACCAAAAATAAGACCTGGCTAAACCTTCCATTCTTAACATACCTGTGTGGGTTTGGTGCAACAACCCTGGCTTCCCAGAGAACATACCATCCCTCACACTTAGTTCCAGTCTTTTCTGAAAATATGTTTGACCTTTGGATTTACTTCATTAGGCCAATCACAAAGGACAAATTCATGGACTCGAGATTAAACTGTATCCTTAGCTGTTCAGTTTCACTTGTTTTGTCTCTACAGGTGCTTCATTAATGACATCCAACATTAACGCTTGTTCTGTCTGTTTATCCTCTTCTTCAGCCATCAGAACTGGCAGTCTACATAGAGATTCAGTATTTACATGGTATTTCCCTGGTTTATGTACAATGGTGTAATAATAAGCACTCATGAGTACAGCCCATCTCTGGACTCTAGGTGAACATTTTTGAGGAATATTCTTTTCATTAAAAAGTGCTATTATGTTTTTATGATCTGTGAAATTTTTAAATTGCCAGCCATAAAGATATTTATGGAATTTCCAAATAACACAGATCACCACTAGACCTTCCTTGTTCAGCTATGAGTAGTGCTTCCCAGTAGGCGTGAGTGTGTTTGACACAATCCCCAAATACGTTTAACTTCCATGTGATGTGGCAACACTGCACCCACTCCATAGGATGAGGCATCACATGAACGTAAGAATTCTTTCTCTTCTGAATAGTGTAATAACACACTAGCAGACTGCAGTAACTCCTTTGACTTTGCCTCTACCTGTTCCTTTTTCCACACCCAGCGCACCTTCTTTCTTACAGATTAAGTCATGGTGCTAGTAAGGTTGACAAATTTGGCAAAATTCTTTCCCGTAATAATTTAAGTTTGAAATAATCATTCAGTTCTGACACATTTTAGGATATCTCCATGATAGTTTTGATTTTCATTTCGATGGGGTGAAATCTCTATGCATTTACTTTGTGCCCAAAGTATTCTACTTCATCCTGCAAGAAGGCACACTTGTTTCTTTTTAAACGTAAGCCTGCATCAGACTTTAAGACTTTGTCCAGATTTTCAAGATGATCCTCTAGGTCAATTCCCGTGACAAGTATGCAATCCAAATACACAACAATCTTCAGAACTCCCTGTAACTGACATTCCATTACCCACTGAAATATGACAGGTGCAGAGGCCACCCCAAATAGAGGCATGCTCACTTATTCAAGGCTCCCATGTGTGTTCACTGTCAAAATACTTTTAAGACTTGTCATCTCCTTCTACCTGCTGGTATGCATGGCTCATGTCTAGTTTTGTGAATTGTTTACCTCCTGACAATGTAGCAAAAAGTTATTCCACGCTTGCTAGGGGGTAATGTTCCATTGAAGCTATTCAATTCAGAGTGAGTTTGTAGTTAACCCAGATTTTTACAGAAACATCTGGCTTTAATATATGAACTACTGGCATGACCCAGTCTGAATACTCAACAGGTTTAATGATGACCTCTTTTTCTTTGTAATCCTCCTTCTACCTTAGACCTCTTGGCAAATGGAACAGAGCATGGGTGAAAGAAACGTGGCTTTTTCCATCCGAAGAAACAAGAATTTTGGCCTTAACCACTCTCATGGTGACCAGTCCATTCTTAAATACTTTATATTTTGTCAGCATTTGTTGTACGGCTTCACTGCCAGTTTCCCCATAATGTACATATGTTCTGGGGGTGCTTTATTTGATTCCACAGTAATTTAATCTTTTCTAACCACCCTCTTCCTAAAAGGTTACATCCATTTCCTGACATCACAAAAACATTTTTATTTTGCCCTTTGGGCTGAACAAGAACCAATTACGCTAATAGGGTGCCCTGTACTGTATATATTTAAAGTTCTATTTCGGTTGTCTTAAGTTGTGGCTTTTCTGACTTATTCCACATATTCTGGAACTTTACTTAATTCGTCACTGTAAGCCTGCAACCAGGGTCTATTTCAAATTTAACTACTTTGCCATTTAGTTCCACCTCCACAGTATATGGCTCTACGTTTATCTGATTGTTTGTCCTTTTTAAATGCATCCTAATGGGAATGTTTCATCTTCACTTTTACCATCCTTCTCTTCCACTTTATGTCAGCAATGCCTCTTCTTCGATTTACGTTTATTTTCTCTCATCTCTCCTTTATTTTTCAATTTGCTCTGGCAGGCTCTTTCAACGCGTCCCGTCTTTCCACAAACATGGCATTTTTCTGTTTTCAATCTATAAACACGGG
Organism: Erpetoichthys calabaricus; assembly: GCF_900747795.2. Lineage (NCBI taxonomy): Eukaryota > Metazoa > Chordata > Cladistia > Polypteriformes > Polypteridae > Erpetoichthys > Erpetoichthys calabaricus. The sequence goes on from NC_041395.2 coordinate 183,464,925, forward strand.
CGGTGCAATTTACTCCTATACATCGGTAACGTTCTTAAATCTCCGAACCCCCGCGCTTTGTTCTTTGCGAGTTTTGTCAATTTTGTGGCGCGTCGCGGCCATATTTGTGCTTTGCAAATTCTACACATTCTTATGTGATGTTTCCATCGATAATCCGATTTTTAATACATTTTCGAACGTTAGGTTTGCCTCCGATAAAAAGCCGTCACTGTATTCTCTCGTCATTTATTCCACAAACGAGTCACGGCATTTGCTGCAACGTATCGCCATAACTACAGTCTTGAGCAAGTTTGCGCAGCTCCGCTACATACTCCGTTACTAACTCGTTTACTGTACCTGTGAACTATTTCACTTGGCTTTACGTCAAAATGATTCTTTATCTCAAGTTTACCTACTGGTGATATTTGTTACCTTCAAGCTTCTCCTGACTAAGGAGATTACGCATTAAAGTATGCGTTTGCGCTCCGACCAAACTAATCACTATGGCTTTATGGCGATCTCCGCCTCGACAAACTGGCCAGGAATTTCCCAGTAATCTTCTCAAGACTGGTGCTTTACAGCGACAGCGTAACAATAGTCGCCATATACCCTCTTTTTACACAAGCTCTGCGACACTAACCAAACATTGCCACTTTTCTGACAGTGACAATATCAACGCGCCGACAAAATGGCTGACGGTGGTGTGGTCTCCGTGCCGTCTTCACGCACCAACTGTAAAACCGGACATTACACTCACCTGCGGTTGTTAGCACCCTTTTTCAACACACGCTACAAAAGACGAGTGTGTCAATGTGTAACACTTAAAATTAATGCTTACTAACTAGTTAGTAAAAAATTTGGCGAACTTACAAATTTCTAAAATACAGCATTAAACTTGTCTTACCTTTTAATTTCGGCAGTAATGTGCCGAAACGAAAAACATACAAACCAAGTGCTACACTTATTAACAATACTTTACATGAATTACTGCTTACGTTAATAACAAATAACAAACGCTCGCAACGTACCCCGGTTATCAGCGATCCACCAATCATTAAGCTGCTGAATAACCGTTCAAAAAAATTCAAATTTGAAATTGCCAATCACAGGATGATAAGGCGGGGCACAAAAATGACGGTCGAGTCCCTTGACCAACCAGTGTAGCCAAAAAATAAAAAAGTCCTTGTAGACTGTGATTGGTTGTAAAGATAGGTTTGTCCCACTGAAGTGGTCCAGCACCCGCCTCCGGATAAAGTGTGTTAGTGTTTGCTAAGGTAAGAACGATGCCGAAGGTGGCACATTATTCGCTGCTGCATATTCAGTTCCAGGCAGCGAATTCGGACACTTTGTGTAAACTTGGTCAAGCTGCAGTTGAGCTTTCACTAACCTACCGTGGGCAGCTGGGTCTAAAGACCTTGCAAAATTGGCACACTCCATTATCTCATGAATAGGATTTACTGTGCTGTTTGAATAGCACTGTAAAGGGTTAAAAAGCGTTGGGCCACCCAAATCGTCATATTTTTGTAAAAAGGCGGATGCCTCTGTTAGGTTTCAGTTGAATTTTGCCCGGCCCAACATGGATATGTGGGTCAAAAGGACTGGTAAAGTTGGCACACTCCCAAATGATTGGGATTTATTGTGATGTTTATAGGGCATTGTAAATCGTAAAAAAGCAATGGGCCACCCCAATTGTCACACTTTTCATAAAAGACTGATGCCTAGTTTTGCCTGGCCCAGTGACACTGAGGTGGTACAGTTTGTTTTGATATGTTTAAAAAATGCAGTGACTTAACTCAAAGTGCATTGTTAGCTGCATTTTCACAAACAGCACTTTAATTGTATGTTAACATTGCCATGATTTATAAAGAGTTTACTTAAATATAGTATACAGGTATATGTATTTGTAACATCAACACTTTATTTTGTTTCATGTGATTAACCATTTATAACCAGGCTCTTTCCAAATGCTGCCCATCTTCATTTATATGAGGCAGGCAAAAAAAGTTTGCAACATGGCCCTCCCAAAACATAAACCCAAAAACTGCACAGCGGTGCTCAACACAGCGAGTACGCTTGTGTGCATACAAAATCACCTGTATGATACACAGTTTTCAAATTAACCTGGTCCAGGCTCGCAAAATAAATAAGAAATTAAAATCTATTAAAAGATTATATTTATTTTAATGAAAACAAACCAAACACAGAGCTTATGCATATTTATTAAGAAAAGTGACCACAAATTGCTGTTTTGATCTTTAACTTTACAAGAAGTGTCACCCAAGGAAGCAATATGTTGAATGCCTCAAATCAGGTGAATTTCGCTGTTATGTCTTGTCCAGATACATAGTCCTACTGGTGAATATCTTCATGTACAAGTTCAACACATTTTGCTTTTTTTTTTCCTTTTTGCCTAATGCTATTGGTGAGCATACCGTTCTCTCTGTAACAGTTTACCTAGCAAACTTTAAACCAACATATCACTGAAAACCAATGGTTCCTGAGTTATGTGCATACTAACTTAAAATGGTACAACATATATCAGAGCACAGATAGTTGTCCAAATATAACTATACTGCTCAAAAAAATTAAAAGGAGCTCTTTTTAATGAGAGTATAGCATCAAGTCAATTACACTTCTGGGATATTGATCTGGTCATTTAAGTAGCAGAGGGGGGTGTTAATCAGTTTCAGCTGCTTTGTTGTTAATGAAATTAACAACAGGTGCACTAGAGGGGCAACAATGAGATGACCCCCAAAACAGGAATGGTTTAACAGGTGGAGGCCACTGACACTTTTTCCTCCTCATCTTTTCTGACTTTTTTTTTTTAACTAGTTTTGTATTTGGCTATGGTCAGTGTCACTACTGGTAGCATGAGGCGATACCATACACTGGTGTGAATGTCTCTAACCAAACAATCAGAAACAGACTTCATGAGGGTGGCCTGAGGGCCCGACATCCTCTAGTGGGCCCTGTGCTTACTGCACGTCGCTGAGGACCTCGATTGGCATTTGCAATAGAATACCAGAATTGGCAGGTCCACCACTGGCACCCTGTGCTTTTCACAGATGACAGCAGGATCACCCTGAGCACATGTGACAGACGTGAAAGGGTCTAGAGAAGCCGTGGAGAAAGTTATGCTGCCTGTAACATCGTTCAGCGTGATCGGTTTGGTGGTGGGTCAGGGATGGTCTGGGGATGCATATCCATGGAGGGACGCACAGACATCTACAGGCTAGACAACGGCACCTTCACTGCCATTAGGTATCAGGATGAAATCCTTGGACTCATTGTCAGACCCTATGCTGGTGCAGTGAGTCCTGGGTTCCTCCTGGTGCCCGACAATGCCCGGCCTCATGTGGCGAGAGTATGCAGGCAGTTCCTAGAGGATGAAGGAATTAATACCATTGACTGGCGCCCACGCTTGCCTGACCTAAATCCAATAGAACACCTCTGGGACATTATTTTTCAGTCCATCCGGCACTGCCACATTGTACCTCAGACTGTCCAGGAGCTCAGTGATGCCCTGGTCCAGATCTGGGAGGAGATCCCCCAGGACACCATCTGTCATCTCATTAGGAGCATGTCAGGCATGCAAACAAACATGTGGAAGCCATACAAACTACTGAGTACGGTTTTTTAGTTGCTGCAGTGAAATTTTGGTAAAATGAACTAGCCTGCTGCGTCATTTTTTCACTTTGATTTTCAGGGTGTCTTTGAATGATGATTTTCATTTCCATCAAATGATGTGGCATCCTTTTGTTCCTAACACATTACCCAATCCATATCAGTATAGATATCCAGCATGATTATTTTTGTTCCCATTGAGATCTGATGCGTTTTCAAAGTGTTCCTTTAATTTTTTTCATCAGTGTATATTGATTGGCTCTGATTGGGTTTCACAAATCTGTTTTTTACCAGGTTGTCTGTCCAACCAAATTGATTGACATTTGTGCAATGATGGTTTAGAGATGTTGCAATGTTTCTGAAAGAAAGTCTAATGTCCATAAATAATCAAAGTTTTATGCCAAGTATTCCAGTCCTTTTGACCCAAGTTGAATTTGTGTCGGGCAAAACTGAATTGAAACTTTAAAGAGGCAATCTGTCATTTTACAAAAGTTTGATGTTTGTTGTGACCCAATGCTTTCGAACCCTTTACAGGGCATGCACAAACACGTATGTGTTTCTTCTTTAAAAGGCAGATTAATGCAGTCATGTCCATCCACCAACTTTGCTGACTCTGAGACTGTGCACATGAATTTAATGTCTTCCTGTGACATTCCCTCTTTCTCCTGACAACTGCGCTCTGGAAAGTCTGCATTGTATTGCTGGAGCAACATTTGTTCTATTTGCATTATTGACACATGATTGACTGTGTAACTTTGCAGTCTTTCATTGTCTGTCTACCTTATTAACAATTCATCCAAGAGCCATTTTCACAGCATAAGGACCCTCACCTCAACTGTGTGTGACTGGCCATGGCTTTAGGGACATTTGTACCTATTAATAATCCCACCTCTGCTTTTATCTGTGGTAGATGCACATCTTTGAGGTAAGACCATCTTGTGATATCCTCTTGCATTGAGATGTTCTCCCTTTTCACTAGTATAAATGTCAGTGTGTAAACCTCTGGCAATTTGATAAATATATTTTCTTCCACTCCACAAACCTGTAATTCTGATTGAACAAAACATTTTACTAATTTCTGTTTATTGACTTTATCCCTTTCTACAGTGCTGATATGAACTTGAGCTTTTCTTCCAGGGAGATTTAATTGCTCTTGCAAGCTTTCTGTGCAGAATGCAGCTGTACTGCCAAAGTCTATAGGGCATACGTTTCTACACATCTTTCACTACCTTAGACTTAACTTTAATCCTGGACCACGGCTAGGACACACACTTTACCGGCCCGGTAGCAGTGCATGTCTCAGAGACATACGAACAAGAAATATTCTTCCTTTCCGACTCAGTGTGCTCTTTTTTAGTGGGTTTGGCTTTATGGTCTGTATCCATTTCCTTATTCATACGCAAAATGTCTGGATGTGACTGAGAACATATTTGACAATTTTTTTCTACACAGTCTTTACTAAGATGTCCTTGTTTGAGGCACTTAAAGTATAAGCCTTTAGATTTCAAAAAGTCATTTTTTAGTCTCTGGAAATTTATTATTATTATTTTTATAGTAATATTTTTTATTAAGAAAAACATAATATCATTTACTTAAGCATTTTATTTTATTAAACTAATGGGCCTTTTGTTCTTATTTTTTTCACTTGTCAGATAGACCCTGAAGAAGGAAAGGTCAGCTTTATTGCGTCAAATAGACACATTCCTAAGAAACTAGAAATTGTCTTTGGTCAGCTTACTGCACCCTGTCTTATGACAAACACCTGTATGAATAACCTGCCATTATAGCAAAACAGCTTTGTCAGTTATTAACCCTTTAAGTTATTAAAGTAGCTTTGCAATCAGTTAATTTTTCTTTTGCATTTCCTCCATTTTTTTTTTTAAACTGTCCATGGAAAAGTTAAAGCATTGGGTGTCGTCTCTCTGTATATCTTTTGTGGTAGTTCAGCATTGGCACAGACAGACACGGACACAATGTTCCAAAAACACACTCTTTAATTTATAAAAGTCCAGCACACAACACAGTGCCCCTGCCCCATACACCTTCCTTGTCCTTTTCTCTCCCGCCGTCTTTTCACCTCTCCTCCTGAGCGTTGCCTTCTTCCTCCCGAATAAGCTCTCTCATTTGGAGGAGGGAGCCTCTTTTATAATCACCCAGATGTGCTCCAGGTGCTCTCTGATGATTTTCCAACGGCACTTCCTAGTGTGGCAGAAGTGCTGCATCAGCATCCGGAAGCACTCCGGGTGGCCCTGGAATCTCTTCCGCCAGCACTAGCAGGTGTGGCGGAAGTGCTGACACCCAGGGCTCCACAATCCTCCAGGCACCTCCCTGTGGAGGCCACGGGCCTCAGTGGGGTTGAGCTTCCATGTTCCCTTCCCGTGGTCCCCATACAGACCAGGGTGGCTACCCTCTCGTGGCCCAGGGGAGGTATAATCCCTCTCCTGGTCTTTCTAGGTGTCCCGGCTGCGCATGGGTCCTGGCCGTCCGCCACACTGTATATTCAGGAACGGAGATTGATGTGCCACAAAATGGGTGATCAGGGAATGGACACAGGGAAGTATACAACAAAGGAGTAGACCAACAATAAGAAGGATAGTACCTACCATAATAGCAAACTAAGTAAGGGACACTTTCCAGTTGGAAAATTGTGAATGAAACCAGTCAAAAATTGACGTAGGTGCAGTAGTTACATGATCAATAAATTCTTTTTGGAGCGACTCTAGCTTGTTAAGGGCCATAGTAAAGGTCCCATTAGGAGCAGTATTATTAGGAATACAAGTGCAACATTTCTCTCCAAACATGACACATACTCCTCCCTTTTTCGGCAAGGAGCATGTCTAAAGCAATGAGATTTTGCCAAGCCATTTTAGATGTGGCATCCAGCTGACTTGCTAGGGTGGTATGTGTTGTAAAATTAACGAATTGTTGTTGAGTATAATACAGATAAATAATCCATTCGGTATTTTTAGTAATTGTAGCACCAGGTATTATAGATGAAAAGAAAACCAAAGTCTCATCTAAAGCTTTAAAATGATGAGGAGTCTGAATCAGAAGGGAGAGAAGGAAAGGATAGAGAACAAATGTGCCTATGTGAAGAAGTATGATTTGGTAATATAAAAAAAGGCATAGAGAGCATAGAGGGCATTGAGAAAACGTCAATGATTACCAAGCAATATCTGTACCCATGAGACTGGTTAGTTCAATAAAATCTATCTGCAGATGTTCGAAAGGGCCCTCCAGCATTGGTGTTAGAGCTGGACTTACCTGCATACCTTTTCCTACATTAAATCTTTGGTGTAGTGCACACCTTTTACAAAACTGATCAACAAAAGTGAAAAATCCCGGGGCGTGCCAAGATTGTTGCACCTGTGCCATCATTGCGTCTCTGGAAGCATGGTCCTCTCCGTGTGCAGCCTTTGCAATACCTGGAAAGGAAGCTTTTGGGAGAAAAGGATTTTTAGTTAATGGATGGATCCAAATTCCTTTTGGGTTTTTTTCTGCCACATCTTTATCTCTTTTTCTGTTGCTACAGTTTGTAGAGATAAAACCACATCCTCTGCAGGCTTCCAGCAGGTGCATATCCTGGACGATTGCATAACTAGTAGACAGGCTTCCATCATTCAATCTTAAGGAACACCCATCTACAAACACTGTTGCTCCTTCTTCTAGTGGGGTCTCTTTTAAATCATGGTGGCTCTGAGGCTAGGGATCTGCACTGGCTGCCAGTTCGAATCCCGTAAATGCCAATAGGGACTCTGCTCTGTTGGGCCCTTGAGCAAGGCTCTTAACCTGCAATTGCTGAGCGCTTTGAGTAGTGAGAAAAGCACTATATAAATGCAAAGAATTATTATTATTGGTATCCCTAGGTTTGGTGACTGTCAATATTTCTTGTTGACAATTATGTGGCTCTTTGTCTATTTCCATTGGCAGGAGTGTCACACTTGCCCTGATGTCCATGCGATGTTGCAGAGACGTGTCAACCGAGACAGTCTTACAACATCCAGAGTCTTGAGGAACTCCGGATGTATCTCATCCACCCCCAGGGCCCTGCCACCAAGGAGTTTTTTGACCACCTTGGTGACCTCAGTCCCAGAGATTGGAGAGCCCACCTCCGAATCCCCTGGCTGTGCTTCCTCATTGGAAGGCAAGTTAGTAGACTGAGGAGGTCTTCAGAAATTCCCAGCAGACTCTCACTATACGTTTGTGCCTACCAGGCCTGACCGGCATCCTCCCCCACCATCGAAGCCAACTCACCACCAGGTGGTGATCAGTTGACAGCTCCGCCCCTCTCTTCACCCAAGTGTCCAAGACATGTGGCCGCAGGTCCGACAACACGACCACAACGTCGATCATCGAACTGAGGCCTAGGGTGTCCTGGTGCCAGGTGCACATATGAACACCCCTATGCTTGAACATGGTATTCGTTATGGACAATCCGTGACGAGCACAGAAGTAACCAATAACAAAACACAGCTCAGGTTTAGATCGGGGGGGCCATTCCTCCCAATCACGCCCTTCCAGGTCTCACTGTCATTGCCCACGTGAGCATTGAATTCTCCCAGCAGAATGAGGGTGTCCCCAGAAGGTATGCCCTCTAGCACCCCCTCCAGGGACTCCAAAAAGGTGGGTACTCCAGACTGCTGTTCGGCGCATATGCACAAACACCAGCTAGGACCCGTCCCCCCACCTGAAAATGAAGCGGCTTGTGAGAAAGTGGCGTTTTAAGCCTTCGGTGCCTTCTGTGATTCTGGGAAATGTGAACTCAATCTCAAATAAGATCGACGAACTAGCTGCGCTGGTGAAAAATGTCAGAACCTACAGAGAATGCAGTTTGTTGTGCTTTTGCGAAACATGGCTAACTACCACCATCCCAGATGCTAACATGGAGCTACCCGGGTTTAGCACAGTTAGAGCGGACAGAGATGCAAGTACCTGTGGGAAACACAAAGGAGGAGGACTCGCTCTCTATGTTAATACACGGTGGTGTAACTCTGGACATGTTAACGTCAAAGTCTCCACTTGCTGCAGGGACATTGAACTGTTGGCCGTAAGTTTGCGTCCCTATTACTTGTACAGAGAGTTTGGACACGTCATTGTTGTCATCGTGTACATCCCTCCTCGGGCGGACGTGGAGACAGCGAGTGACATCATCCATTCTGCTGTTGCTAAGTTACAAACGCAGCACCCTGAGGCGCCTGTGCTAATCGCGGGAGACTTTAACCATGTGACGCTAGACAAAACATTACCTGCCTTCTCCCAGTATGTGGACTGTAACACCCGGGGAAATAAGACTATTGATTTACTGTATGCAAACATTAAAGACGCATACAGCGCCACCCCGCTGCCTGCGCTTGGGAAAGCAGATCATAACCTGGTTCTGCTTCAGCCTCACTACAAACCAAAAGTGAGGGTCCTAACTGCAACCACACGATCATTCAGGAAGTGGACCCCGGAGGCAGAGAAGGCTCTGAGAGAATGTTTTGGAACTACAGACTGGGATATCCTGCAGGGATCACATAGTGAGAACATTGAGGAAGTTGCTGACTGCACTACTGACTACATCAACTTCTGTATGGACATTGTAGTTCCAGTAAGAACTGTACGCTGCTATGCTAACAACAAGCCATGGATTACAAGTGACATCAAGGGCCTTTTGAACTAGAAGAAAAGGGCTTTCAATGGCAGTGATCAGCATGAGCTCAGGCACGTGCAGAAGGAACTCCGAGTCCAGCTCAGGGCGGCGAAGGAGCAGTACAGGAGAAAGCTGGAGCAGAAGTTGCAGAATAACAGCATGAAGGAAGTGTGGGATGGGATGAAGATCATCACTGGCTGCAGCTCGAAGCGGGGTACCACCATCGAGAGAGACGTGAAGAGAGCAAACCAAATGAACAACTTCTTTAACAGGTTTGACCACCCTAACCCACTCTCACTCTCACCTCGGAGTACTGTACCCTCCACAAATCCTTCCTCTGATACCAGCATAGGAGAGACATCCCAACCCATAATTACAACAGCGCAAGTGAGCAGAGAGCTGAGGAGACTTCGTGTCAGCAAAGCAGCGGGTCCAGATGGAGTATCGCCACGACTGCTGAAGGTCTGTGCATCAGAGCTGGGGGGTCCTCTACAGCGCATCTTCAACCTGAGCCTGGAACAGGGGAGAGTCCCGAGGCTTTGGAAAACATCTTGCATCACCCCAGTCCCAAAGGTATCATGTCCTAGTGAGCTGAATGACTTCCGGCCTGTTGCTCTGACATCACATGTGATGAAGACCATGGAGAGGCTGCTGCTTCACCGCCTGAGACCACAGGTTTAACACGCCCTCGACCCTTTGCAGTTTGCATATCAGGAGAAGGTGGGAGCGGAGGATGCCATCATCTATATGCTACATTGACCCCTCTCCCACTTGGACAGAGGCAGTGGTGCTGTAAGAATTATGTTTCTAGACTTCTCTAGCACCTTCAACACAATCCAACCTCTGCTCCTTAGGGACAACCTGACAGAGATGGGAGTAGATTCATACCTAGTGGCATGGATCGTGGACTATCTTATAGACAGACCTCAGTATGTGCGTCTTGGGAACTGCACATCTGGCATTGTGGTCAGCAACACAGGAGCGCCACAAGGGACTGTACTTTCTCCGATCCTGTTCAGCCTATATACATCGGACTTCCAATACAACTCGGAGTCCTGCCACGTGGAAAAGTTCGCTGATGACACTGCTATCGTGGGCTGCATCAGGAGTGGGCAGGAGGAGGAGTATAGGGACCTAATCAATGAATTTGTTAAATGGTGCGACTCAAACCACCTACACCTGAACACCAGCAAAACCAAGGAGCTGGTGGTGGATTTTAGGAGGCCCAGGCCCCTCATGGACCCCGTGATCATCAGAGGTGACTGTGTGCAGATGGTGCAGACGTATAAATATCTGGGAGTGCAGCTGGATGATAAATTGGACTGGACTGCCAATACTGATGCTCTGTGTAAGAAAGGACAGAGCCGGTTATACTTCCTTAGAAGGCTGGCGTCCTTCAACATCTGCTATAAGATGCTGCAGATGTTCTATCAGACGGTTGTGGCGAGCGCCCTCTTCTACGCGGTGGTGTGCTGGGGAGGCAGCATTAAGAAGAAAGACACCTCACGCCTGGACAAACTGGTGAGGAAGGCAGGGTCTATTGTTGGCATAGAGCTGGACAGTTTGACATCTGTGGCAGAGCGACGAGCGCTCAGCAGGCTCCTATCAATTATGGAAAATCCACTGCATCCACTGAGCTTTTTTAAGAGACATTTATTTATTGCTTATTTTATTGTCTTTTAGAAGTTCTTATTCTTTTAATGTCCTGTTTTTACAAAAGGGGCTTGGGTTGTTTTTAGTAAGGGATTGTTTTAGTGCTTTTATTACTTTTGTGCTGATTTTAGTGCAGTGGTATTGTAGCTGAGCCAAGGACCTGGGCCGCCAGTTGCGCTGGGTTGGTAGTGTTGTGGAACCTTCCTGTGCAGCTGGAGCTTAAGTGGTGAGGTATGTGATATAGCGGGTCCGTGGCTTCAAAAAAAAAGTGGCAAGTTTTAAATCCATTGAGCCGTGTTGCACTTTGTGGGCGCGATTGCACGATCGCGGGGAGTTAATGAGGTATTTGGAATGAGTCGCACCTGCACATGTGGGTGCGATTTTTCTCAATTGCTTCATTGGCTTCCTGCGGCGTGTGATTAAGGTGCTGCACCCACTGAGACGTGTGTGTATATATATTGGTCGGCACAAGGAAGAGGGAGTCTGTAGGGGACCAGCATCATCACAAATTGTACTAAGAAATTTAATTTATCTCGAGGGTTGCCCATAACTTCATTCACCACATGGTCAAATGCTCTAAATGCTGTGACGAGACGTGACTGGATGCAAACACTATAAACAACAATACCTATGTGGCCCCGCTACATTACCCCCACCCCCCCAAGCTTGGACAAGGGAGGTCCGAAGTACGACTTGATATTGGCCACGTGTATGATGTTTGTCCGGGTGTCAGCGCCGCTGCCCCTTTGGATGAGAAAGTTGACCGGACCTGTTTGTTTGATGATTAATGCTGATGCTGGACCTAACCACTTAGGCGCGAGCTTGATGGAGAACAGCTTGCTGGCATCTGAGAGGCAGTGGGCTCTATTCCAGACCAAGTCACCCATCTTGAAGTGCGCTTCCTTCCGCCGGGCATTATATAACCGAGTATGTCTCGACATCGATTCCACCAACCTCTATTGGATTCTCCGCCGAAATTCTTCCAATTTTAAAGTGCTATTGTTGAGGGTGATTGGTGAACTAGGAGCTCCGGGTAAGAGTCGGTCAAACGGGCCCTTCAGCTGTCTGCCCAGCACCACCAAAGCAGACATTTCACCTGTGGCTTCGTGCACCGTGGTGTTCAGGGCAAACCGGAGCTCAGAGAGCCATTTATCCCAATCCTGATGGTGTTCACCCACGTAGGAGGTAATACGTTTCATGGTCCGGTTCACTCGTTCAGTCATGTTAGCCTGGGGATGGTATGCTGTGGTCAGATTTTTCTTCACTCCCCAGGCCGTATAGAGTTCATCAAGGACTGAACTTGTGAACTGAGGACCCCTGTCCAAAATGATGTTCTTCGGCACCCCCCAGTGGGTGAATATTTCGTTCTTCAGGGTGGAACATATTTTGTTGGTCCTGGCATCAGTCAATGCAAACAGCTCCACCCACTTCGAAAAAATAATCAATTACCACCATCAGGTCGGTTTTCCTTGAGCTGGTAACAGGAAATGGCCCCATCAGGTCGACTCCCAAAGTCTCCCCCGGTCCATCAGCGATCGTCGATTGTAGCAATCCTACTGGTTTACCAGGTGGTTTTCGAGCTTCTGGCAGGTTAAGCACTTCTTCACGTGGTGGCAAACATCTTTCCGGACAGACGGCCACCACACCACCCCCAAGATCTTCAACAGGGTTTTCGTCCTTCCAAGGTGACCGCTCAAAGGGCTGTCATGATAATAATCCAGGAAGTCGGGGATGAGCCCCTCTGGGACCACTAGTTGGTGTTGTAGACCCCCAAGGGAGGATGGCGTGGTCCTGTACAAAACCCCCTGGAGGTACACAAAGTGTACCCGGTCGGTGCACTGCTGCTCCAGTCCCTTCCTGATGTTTTGGCAGAACGGACTGGCGACTTGAGCTTGCGCCAAGTCTGGCAGGCTTCTTGGCAGAGGGAGGACTATATTCTTTGCCTCTGCCAATCATACCATCCCCAGAGGCTCTGACGCCCTGGACAGAGCATCAGGCACGATGTTGCCACAGCCCTTCCGATAGGTCACCTTGAAAGTTTTGGAGGCGGAGTACCCACCTGGTTAGATGAGAGGAGGTCTTCGGGTGGTTGAATACCCAGGTCAGAGCGTGATGGTCTGTGTACACTTCAAACTCAACCCCCTCCAGATAATGTCTCCATTTTTTCACAGCTTACACGACGGCCAAACATTCCTTTACAGCCATCGAATAATTCAGCTCAGCGGCATGCAATGCTCGAGAGGCATACGAAGTGACATATTCTGCCTGGTGAACTTTTTGACTGAGCATGGCTCCAAGCCCCAGGTTGCTGGCATCGGTCTGCACCTGGAAGGTGAGCTGTGGATCTGGCTGGGCCAGAACGGGTGGCTTTTGAAGATGGATCTTGAGTTGCTCAACCGTGTCCTGGCACTCCTTTGTCCACTTCCATGGAGCATCTTTTTTCCTTAAGTAATTCAAGTGAGCCGCTACATCAGCCATCCTGGGGATGAACTTGTGATACCACCCCACTAACCCAAGGAAACGTTGTAGTGTCTTCAAGTTTGTGGGCGTGGCCAAGGTCTTTTCTGGGTCTACAGTGACCCCCTCAGATGAAACAATGTGCCCAAGGAAGTGGATGTGGGGTTGAAAGAAGGTACACTTCTTCGTGTTCAGCATAAGGTGTGCTTGATGGAGTCTTCAGAAGATGGTATCCAGGTCCTGGAGATGTTGTTTTATTGAAGGGGAGTAAACAATGATGTCATCGATGTACACAAAACAGATTTTGCCAATCAACCCCCTCGGAACTTGTTCCATGAGCCGCTGGTAAGTTGCTCAAGCATTTTTGAGCCCAAACAGCATAACTTTAAATTGGAACAAGCCTTCAGGGGTGATGTCTGCAGTCTTCTTTTCACTCCCCTCATCCATCGGCACCTGCCAATAGCCACTGCAGAGGTCCAAAGTGCTAAAGACCACGGCTCCATGCAGTGACTCGAGTATCTCATGAACCAGGAGCATGGGATATGCGTCCAAACTTGTCTTTGCGTTAACACCCCTGTAGTCAACACAGAAATGATAGGTGTCATCAGGCTGCTTCACAAGGACTACAGGGGACACCCAGGAGGAGGAAGATGTCTCGATGATTCCCTCAGCAAGAATTTTATCCAGAAGTTCTTTGATAATGTCCCTCTTGATTGGAGAAACTCGATACACACGGTGTCGAATAGGGACTTCATCAGAGGTGTTGATCTCGTGGGTAACTCCACGGGTGACTCCTAATTTTTCCTTCCACAGCTCTGAACATTTCTTCAACACTGGCCTTACTTCCTATGGATGTTCCTCCACAGGGGCTACAACCGAGGTTACTATGTCGCACCTCACAGCTGCGTAAAACCCAACAAACTTCAAGCCCAGATCTTCTTTTGGTTTGTATAAGAATTTGCATACCCCTTCCCCTGGCACAGTATACCTCCTAGGACTGAGACAGATGGTCATCTTCACGTTGGTCAAAGAATCCAGCCCAAGGTGTAATGGGATGGACAGGTGCCGTTCTTCCAGTACATAAGTCTCCATCTCCCATGTGGTGGAGAGTGCGCTGTACCTCAAGGGGACTTTGCCCAAGGCCTTGTGTTCACTCCCATCTGCCAATAGGAATCGGACGGGTGGGGCAGGTGTTAAGATATCTGATGGTCGGCAAATCTTCTTCCATGACCGGTGATGTATTAGGGTGTGATGGCTCCCTGTGTCCACCACCACATCCAACTGCCAGCCCCGCAGCATTGCCAGGATGACCACGAGGGACATACTAACTTGCATGATGGAAAGATTGGCTCACTGGGGTTTTAGGGACTGGGTTTCTCTTGTAATGGACTGTACTTTATGCCAGTATGCCTTGGAATTTCCCCAGTCCTGTTCCACTTGTGACCCGACCTTTACCAGATCTTCCATCGATCCCACAACCCCCCTGATACATCCAGTTAACCGCAGGTTGCAGGCATTCGGGATATGGCGTAACACCTGTTCTTCAGACATGGCCGTCCGCCATTTCAAACACAAAGCCCTGTATTCATAGGCAAGGTCCCGGATAGATTGTGAAGGCAGTTGCACCATGGATCGCAGCTTGTCTTCCAGTTAGGTCTTGTAATCTTCAAGAAGAAAAGCTGTGAGGAAAGCTTGATGAAAGGATCCCCAGTCCCTGATGTTCTTCTTTGCTGTCAGGCACCAGCTATGCACTGGCCCTGAGAGGGATGCCCCTATTACTCACAAAAGCTCCCCTGCTGTCAGGGGAGTGACAGCCAAGTACGCCTCCCCTTCTTCCACAAAGTTGAGGACATTGTCGATAGTATACTGAGCCCCCAATTTGGGAAAGTACAGACATACCCCAGGGGCGGAGGGCTGGTTAATGTATACAGCCCGCCAGGACCCCTGAGACGTAGAATGGATTGGTGACTGACGAAAAGTCTGGAGACTCCTTCTGACTTCCCCGTGAAGAGACTCTTGCCAGCATTGATCTTGCCTCTGGAGGCACAACACAATTTCCCGCCCCAGGAGTCTAAGCTGTTCATTAATATATTCTTTTACTTCCTCCTGGGAGCTGCTGATCCAAGCCCATAAGGCATCTTCACTTTCCGTTATCTCACTGACCTTCTCGTCCAACCAGGTGAGTCGTTGTGCCAAGTTTTCCCATGGAGGCGAAGCATCTTCCTGGTGGTTCTCTTCAGGTCCATGGTGATCTTTGAGATATAGCAACTGCAAAGAATCCACCACCTTCTGCACCACTGAACACGCTCTGACCGTGACATGCCGTGCCCCAGCTACTCCTTCCTCACACCACAGTGAAGCAATGGTGTCGTTCTACTCGGCGCGCACAAAAGACATGATGTTAAATGGGGGGAAAAAACTAAGGCAGACAGTGTAGTTATTCTAATAATCTTTCCTCAGACAGGGCACCACTTATGTAACAGCTGACCCCTTACCTAGATCGGCAGCTACACAACCAAGACCTGTGGCCTGGCTAAAACTGAGGAATCTAAAGACAACACCAATCCATATCCCTTACAAGCAGTCTTTTCCCCCAATCAACGATGCCGGGGATGACGATGGGACGAAGTCCGAGGAGAACTGTCCACTGTCTGGAGAAGAACCGCAGTTGGTGGAGGAGCGCCAGGAGCTGTATCCTATGGGGAGTGGCTCAATGGAGCAGAGAGCACTGGAAGGTCAGGAACCGCTCTGTGAGGCAGGTAAGGGGGTGGAGAGTGTGTGCCAGAGCCCTGCAATTATAGTAGGACAGGCAAAGACAGTGAATCTCCACCCCTCTCCAGTAATGACTCCCGGCCAGAAGACCCAAAGGGGCAGAAGTCTGTCCTCTGCGCCGGCCGAATTAAATTTATTTATATTGCAGGATTTTCAAGAAATCTTGAGACCCGTCGAGGCACTAGTCACAACCGGTAGAAAAATACGGACGGCAATCAAGGTACTAGAGGAGACAGCCAGGGCACAGCTGGAGAAGGTGGAGCATTATCTGCAGCAGCTCAGGGTATGTCTCCGCGAACCCAATGGGGTGGTACAGGTAAGTGCTGCCGGTACCGTTAAAGAAAGAGGAAACCCTAGCGAATTGAACCGTGAAGATGGTGAACAGGTTCGAGTAGCAGGGTGTCCTACAGTAGTCCGGGAAACAATGACCGATCATGATGCAGCAGCAACATCAGAGGTACTGGGAAGGGGCCGGCTCATCAGTATCAGCACCCAGATGGCCCCACCCCTGAAAGCGGCAGCAGTCGTGACTCAGTCGAGAGGAGTACAAGCAGTTTGGGGTCCCTTTTTCCCATAGGGGGACCTAAACTGTTGCTGCACCTCAAATTAAAGGGAGACCCCGGAGAAAGAAGGGAAAGTCTCCCGACAGGAAGAAGCACCAGCCGGAGCGCTCATGTGCTGTAAAGGGCTGCTCTCCACAGGGGCAGAGAGAAATCCCGAACTTGGCTGGGGACAAGGCGGAGCGGAAATACCCCACCTGTTTCTACACCTCGAGGGCACGGTTTAAAGGAGGGCACCGGTGTTACAATTGCCATGGTATTGGTGACATGTGGAGACGCTGTCCGCATCAGATCATGGAGGACGCCTGGAGGTGGCATCAGTGCAGCGTCTCAGCGCAGTTTTCTCCCTTTTCTTTTATAGGAGGAGACCATAGACTGTGGTATACCGGTGCCCTCACAAGGAAGAAGCCAGCCCTCGCAGGACGAGCCGCTTTGCCCTACAGGCTTCAGCTGGGGGAGGGGCAGTGTGATGGATGGCGGAGGACCTTGCCCCTGAGGGAGGCCTGGAGAAGGAGGGGACTGGGAGAGGAGCACTTCCCCAGGACGTAAGAGGGCAGCCATCCTGGATTGTGTGTGAGCCACGGAACTGGAAGGCTCAACCCAGGGGGCGCCTGAAGGACTAAGGAGCCTTGGACCGCAGCACTTCCGCCACACCAGGAAGTGCTGTAGGGAGATCATCAGGGAGCACCTGGAGCACATCCAGGTGCATTATAAAAGGGGCTGCCTCACTCCATTCAAAAAGCCGGAGTCAGGTGGAAGAGGACGGGGCTTGCGAGAGAGGAGTAGAGGCGGCAGGAAAAGAGAATTAAAGAAAGGACTGTAAGTGATTGGTGCACTGTGCTGTGTGTACAGAGCAGAGTATAATAAAAGTGTGTATTTTGGACATTGGCTGTCTCGGTGTCTGTCTGTGTCGAAGCTGATCTTACACTATATATATATATACATATTCCGGCCCTCACCCCCAGGCCACCAGGAGGAGCTCTCCCGACAGCATGGACGTGCCCCAAATTCCAGCAGGGCCTCATGGACTTTATAGTTTCTACACACAGCCCTGCTGGATACCTTGGGGACCACTGGGAGTTGCTGTAGGGGGGCCCGTTGGCTCATACATGCCCTGTAACCCGGAAGTGCGTCATAATCCCGTGACAGGAAGAAACGACGTGCTTCCAGGGTGAAGATAAGGACTGTTTACCCTGACCCAGAAGGCATAAGGACTAGTGGACTATTGGGCAGGAACACCTCCGGGTCAGGGAGTATAAAAGGACTCTGGGAAAGCCCAGACACTGAGCTGAGCTGGGAGGTAGGGTGGCTAAGTGTCTGGGAGCGGAGGATTTGTGATTATTGTGGTGATTGATAGTTATATGAGTAGTGTGGAGTGGAGGGTGCTTTGTGCACAGTATTACAACAAAATAAATAATTGTTATACTTTTACCTGGTGTTTGGAGTGGTACCTGAGGGTTCAAGGGGTGGATAAATACCTCAACTGCTACAATATATATATATATATATATATATATATATATATATATATATATATATAAATATATGTATATACATATATTGTGATAAAGGCGCTATATAGCGCCCAACCCGGCACAGAGGCACGTATAAAAAACACAACGACTTTTATTTTTCTTCAGCTGGAGGGCACATCTTCCCCGTGAACCCCCCAGCCACAACACAGTCCCAAAAAGCACTTAACTCCAAACAACAAACATGCTTCATCTGGCACCACCACTCCTCCCAGGCAACCTTGTCCTCTTCCTTCCGATTCTGGCTCCTGAGTGGTGGATGCTGGCCCTTTTAATAGCCCACCCAGAAGTGCTCCAGGTGCTTGATCACCTGTTTCTAATTCACTTCCGGGCAGGGCTGTATAGTTGTCAGGGCCGCCTCAGGGACCCATGCAGCACCCCCTGGCGACCACCCCAGATCCCAACAGGGCTGTGGAGAACTACCATGGAGCCCTGCAGGAAACTGAGGCAGCAACGCCACCAAGCGTCCTGGGAGAGGTAATGAGACACCCATGGTTGCTCCCCCAGAATATATGTAGAAGGGAACCCCCTACTCATTTTGCTCGCCCACCCCTGGGTTTGGCTTACCGGATATACAATTTAAAGAGATTGCTATTTTCATGGGAATTGTTACATATGCATTATTTTCACTTTTACTTTAAAACTTTTGTAAAAACAATACTTGGTTAAATGGTTAAATCTTTCTCGCTGGACGTATAATGCTGCTCATGTTGTGAAAGGGGGGGCTGAACGCATGCTAAGGAGATGCCATCGGATCATCTGCTGGCTTCCTGCTGCTGCTGCTGGCAAGCTGCGTGTTCTGCTTGTCGTTGTTTTAAGAGCTGGGAGCACATGAAGCGTATCTGCCAAAAGCATTCCAACAACTGCTTGGTTAGATGTCCGTGAACTTGTTTTAAATGTTGTCTCACTGCCTTGTCTCGCATTAAAGTATCTTTCGCGGGACGTCAAATTGTCTTTGCGTACGTTAAAGTGTCTCTCGTGGGACGTCAAATTGTCTTCCGAGAAGATCATGTCTCCCTCTCAGGATTTTTTTTATAATATATATATATATATATATATATATATATATATATATATATATATTGTGGGATATGGCCGGCCGTTCATCTCGGTCAATACCCTCAGGCCACCAGATGGAGTCCTCCCTGCCGCATGGAGGTGCCCCGAATGCCAGCAGGGAATTTTGGACATTGGAGTTTTCCTTCACAGCCCTGCTGGATACCGTGGGGGCTGCCAGAGGATGCTACAGGGAGGCATAAGGACTTGTATGTTCCCTATAACCCGGAAGTACGTCTTAGTCACAGCGACAGAGGGAATGACGTACTTCCAGGATAAAGAAGAAGAGTTTTTACCTGACCCGGAAGTGCTGGATAATCACATGGACTGATGGCTCAGAAGCACTTCCGGGTCGAGGACTATAAAGGACTGTGGGAGATCCCAGACAGACGAGCTGAGTTGGGAGGCAGGGTGACTAAGCATCTGGGAGTGGAGGATTGTGTATTGTATTGGTT
Organism: Erpetoichthys calabaricus; assembly: GCF_900747795.2. Lineage (NCBI taxonomy): Eukaryota > Metazoa > Chordata > Cladistia > Polypteriformes > Polypteridae > Erpetoichthys > Erpetoichthys calabaricus. Next base: position 183,484,645 of record NC_041395.2, read on the forward strand.
TATTGGAGTATTGTGGAGTGGTGGTGCTTTGTGCACAGTATTATTATAAAAGAAATAATTATTGGACTTTTTACCTGGTGTCTGGCGCATTGTCCGAGGGTTCAAGGGAGTGATAGCGCCCCCTATCTGTCACTATATATATATATATATATATATATATATATATACTGTATATATATATATATATATATATATAGTCACACACGAGCGCTTAGGACACAGTCAACAAGCCCAGAGGTGAGCGATTTAATAACAGATGAAGGGTTGTTTGATGGTATTGATGCCTCTCTCTCTAATTTTCCAGAACCAAAGAAGACAAATAATCACTCACTGACAACAGTCCGTATTCCAGAAAATGGCGTTCCATCCACTTCCTCATCCTCCCTGTCACTTCCAGCTTCCATTGATGACGCCACTTCCGGCTTCCAATGATGGCGTCACTTCCGGTACTCCACTGATGACATCACTTCCTGTTTAATCATTTCCGGCAGCCATTTTCTGTGTAAAAGCAACCCTCAACCCTCTGTATTTTGTCAAATGCCTGAATTATTTTGCACAAAGACCATTCTTCATTGCTCCAAAGCAATATGCGGGGCCAATCCCCAACAATTTGAAGTTGTTCTTGTGACTTACTTATCACAATATATATAATATATATATATACAGTAATCCCTCCTCCATCGCGGGGGTTGCGTTCCAGAGCCACCCGCGAAATAAGAAAATCCGCGAAGTAGAAACCATATGTTTATATGGTTATTTTTATATTGTCATGCTTAGGTCACAGATTTGCGCAGAAACACATGAGGTTGTAGAGAGACAGGAACGTTATTCAAACACTGCAAACAAACATTTGTCTCTTTTTCAAAAGTTTAAACTGTGCTCAATGACAAGACAGAGATGACAGTTCAGTCTCACAATTAAAAGAATGCAAACATATCTTCCTCTTCAAAGGAGCAAAAAAATCAATAGGGCTGTTTGGCTTGTAAGTATGCGAAGCACCGCGGCACACAGCTGTTGAAGGCGGCAGCTCACACCCCCTCCGTCAGGAGCAGAGAGAGAGTGAGAGTGAGAGAGAGAGAGACAGATAAAAAAATCGATACGTGCCCTTTGAGCTTTTAAGTATGTGAAGCACCGTGCAGCATAGTTAAAAGCTGCACACAGAAGGTAGCAACGTGAAGATAATCTTTCAGCATTTTTAGACGAGCGTCCGTATAATCTAGGTGTGCGAACAGCCCCCCTGCTCACACCCCCTACGTCAGGATCACAGATAGCGCAAGAGAGAGAGAAAGCAAAGTAAGTTGGGTAGCTTCTCAGCCATCTGCCAATAGCGTCCCTTGTATGAAATCAACTGGGCAAACCAACTGAGGAAGCATGTACCAGAAATTAAAAGACCCATTGTCCTCAGAAACCCGCGAAGCAGCGAAAAATCCGCGATATATATTTAAATATGCTTACATATAAAATCCGCGATGGAGTGAAGCCGCGAAAGGCGAAGCGCGATATAGCGAGGGATTACTGTATATATATATATATATATATATATATATATATATATATATATATATATATATATATATATATATACAGTGCATCTGGAAAGTATCCACAACGCATCACTTTTTCCACATTTTGTTATGTTACAGTCTTATTCCAAAATGGATTAAATAAATTTTTTTCCTCAGAATTCTACACACAACACCCCATAATGACAACGTGAAAAAAGTTTGCTTGAGGTTTTTGCAAATTTATTAAAAATAAAAAAATTGAGAAAGCACATGTACATAAGTATTCACAGCCTTTGCCATGAAGCTGAAAATTGAGCTCAGGTGCATCCTGTTTCCCCTGATCATCCTTGAGATATTTCTGCAGCTTAATTGGGGTACTCCTTAGTAAAAGGCACATGGCAGCACGCCTGGAGTTTGCCAAAAGGCACCTGAAGGACTCTCAGACCATGAGAAAGAAAATCTCTGGTCTGATGAGACAAAGATTGAACTCTTTGGTGTGAATGCCAGGTGTCACGTTTGGAGGAAACCAGGTAGTGCTCATCACCAGGCCAATACCATCCCTACAGTGAAGCATGGTGATGGCAGCATCATGCTGTGGGGATGTTTTTCAGCGGCAGGGATTGGGAGACTAGTCAGGATAAAGGGAAAGATGACTGCAGCAATGTACAGAGACATCCTGGATGAAAACCTGCTCCAGAGCGCTCTTGACCTCAGACTGGGGCGATGGTTCATCTTTCAGCAGGACAACGACCCTAAGCACACAGCCAAGATATCAAAGGAATGGCGTCAGGACAACTCTGAATGTCCTTGAGTGGCCCAGCCAGAGAACAGACTTGAATCGGACTGAACATCTCTGGAGAGATCTTAAAATGGCTGTGCACCGACGCTTCCCATCCAACCTGATGGAGCTTGGAAACAATGTAAAGGTAATCTATCAGCGTTTTTTAAGAGGGGGTTTTTGAGGAGCGTCTGTGTCTTCTAGGGGTGCGTTGAGCCCCCCTGCTCACAAGGGGCTGCCACTAAGATTCACACTGTTGAGAAGACGGTGGTTTATTTATTTTTGTGGTGGAGATTCCAGGGACACACCCAGCCTTGGCCCGACCCGCACGTACTCACAAACAGAGACAAAAACGAAGCAAACCGGTAATCAAACAGCAAATAAAGAACGTAATGAAAACAAATGAAATAAGAAAACAATGATACCACCCCTGTTCCCCTTACAGCGTTTACACATTAAATACAACAAAGCACCAACAAAACAAACACAGTAAATCATGAAAAACGGCAACGGATGAAATGTAATGATGAAAAAAGATAGTCCCGAGATCCGCACATTGAATGAGAATGTAAAGATAGTGCTACCGCTAGTTCCCGAAATGGTGAAGACGGGTGGATGGGTTCAGGAGCGTTCCTTTCTTTGCAGAATGGCCATGAATCCACTTACAGTCCTCATGTACACAGGCAGACGGCAGACAATTCAGACGCCAATCACGAAACGATCCTGGACAAAACAAATAAGTACAGGTAACCAAGCAGAAGGCAGGCAGAGAGACAGGAACTTGAAACGCAAATTACAAAAACTTTTTTTTTGCTTTTGGTCACTGGCCCCCTTTTTAAAAGCCATGCTGACATCCTTTGACCTCAACAGCCCCAGAACCCTCAGCAGAAGACCAATCAGAGCCACTGCAGGGACTGCTTGGAGTTGCAGTTTCAACTTCTATTGCCTACTTTCATCATCCCAAGCCACGGTTTTCTCTACAGTTGCTTCCTGTTCTCTCTACAGTACAGTATTGCCACGAAAAAAAGCCATAAAAATTGCAGAGGATATTTGCGGTTTCCGCTAAAAATTATTAGTTAGGTACTAAGGAAAAATCCGCGAATGACTGAACCGCAACTTCGCGGGGGTGTACTGTATACCTGGCCTTAAAAACAGGGCTATTAAAATGAAGGGAAAGGGACTTAATTCACAGTAAAAACTGGTCACTGATTAGTTAAAGGGTTAGAATTAAAACCTGCAGCCACTGCAACCCTCCAGTACCAGAGCTGGACACCCCTGACTTAGGCTATGAGCCCATTTTAAGTGCCTTTTAAAGAGGAAAGTGGGAATGCAGTCAGGAGCAGAAAGGAATCTCCGGTGGACATTGGAGTGGGCGGACGGGAGCAGGACTGAAAAATCTGTACTGGGTAGATGTCTAGTGCAAACATCAAAAGTAGTTGTTAAACTAATAATAAAATAATAATAAATAATACATTTTATTTATATAGTGCCTTTCCCATGCTCAAGGGATGATTTGAAAATTCATTTAGAAAAATGAATCTAATGAGGTCATTGGAAGAGAGTTTTTTTTTAAATAATGTTAAAGTACATAAACTATTGATTAATTTTTCGACTGCTTTATTCCTTATTTGGTGCTATGAATCAAGTAATTAAGTTAGATAATAAGTTTATAATATTTGTCTATTTATAGCTCCAATGTGATTATGAATATAATCCTTATCTTGGGCCCTGGTATGGTATTGATTTTCTTATTTGGGTCTTCAGATTACAAAGTTTTGTAAGTAACCCCACATTAGACCAATGACAGCTCCTGTTACAAGTTCTAACAACTGCTGTCATTAAAACCGTATGACTAATTGTTATGCTTTAAATTGCAGGTCGCAATCTTGCCCTTGAAACGAAGGAAAGTAACTGGGTAGCAGGAGATTCAACCGGGCAATGAGTTGAGCCACAAAGCACTGGGAGTTAAATGCAAAAATTCGGTTAACAAGTCAGACGCATGCGCAAACCAGAATATAAAAACAAGTTTTCTGTTGCACTGGGGAAAGCCTTCTTCGAAACTGAAACGATAGTATTGTATTTGTTACCTAACAAAAGGGCGATGTTACAGGCAGTGCTTTCATGGAACCTAATAGAAGTGTTGGAAGGCAGCAATTAAAGTTCTGAGCAAGTCTGGATCCATGTTGTTGAAGGAAGGCAGCAAAGCTCCGAACGAGGTGGGTCAGTGGTTTAGTTTGAATGTATGCATTGCTTCTAGTAATTGAAATTACAGGTATATGCAAGGTTCAATACATCCTTTTGGTGTATTTGCACCAACTTTAACCTTGCCTGATATTTGTACTGTATGCATTTTGTTTTTGACAATTCCTGTAACAGGAGCAACAGGTGAAAGATCTTTCAGCAAAATGAGATTGACTAAAGATAAAAGTAATAATAATAAAAATAAAATAAAATGTGAGATCAACTATGTCACAAATGAGACTCAGACTGTAAAGCCTGGTAATTCTCTCTATTGTTTAAGAAAAGCCAAAAATAAATACAGTATAAAAAGCCTCATCGAGAGTTTTGGCCATAAACAAATCTAGAAATAAAAAAAAATCTAATATGATGGTACAGTATAATTAGTTTTCCTATATGAGTAGCATTTACAATGACAGTTTTCTAGTTTTGATTGCGATATTTAGATTATCAGTTGTGAACAATTACATGGGAATATGAATAACAAGGGTTTTTATAGTTAATGTCTGCTATTACAGTAACATTCTTTATTAAATGTAAACCATACCATGTTTAATATAGAAAATAATAAACTGACCTAATACAATTCAATGTATGTTTTGTCATTAATATTACTGTACACATTAATGAAAATAGAAAACAAAAAAGCATTCACTTCTCCTGAGGTGTCCACTCAATCAAGAATCCATGCAGATGTACAGCAGTAGTTTAAATGAATTAAGTGTGCGTTGCATTCAATTAAATAACCTACAAATATTTTACACAGTGGGTGGCACGGTGGCGCAGTGGGTAGCGTTGCTGCCTCACAGTTAGGAGACCCGGGTTCGCTTCCCGGGTCATCTCTGCGTGGAGTTTGCATGTTCTCCCCGTGTCTGTGTGGGTTTCCTCCAGGTGCTCCGGTTTCCTCCCACAGTCCAAAGACATGCAGGTTAGGTGGATTGGCGATCCTAAATTGTCCCTAGTGTGTGTGTGTGTGTGTGTGTGTGTGTGTGTGCCCTGTGGTGGGCTGGCGCCCTGCCCGGGGTTTGTTTCCTGCCTTGCGCCCTGTGTTGGCTGGGATTGGCTCCAGCGGACCCCCGTGACTCTGTAGTTAGGATATAGTGGGTTGGATAATGGATGGATGGATATTTTACCCACTATTTTAAACTTAATGGCCTGTTCACATTTCTGAAATGTATTTAGTGTCATCCTCTTACTCAAAAATTTAATATTTAATGTATAAAAATATATTTCAAAGAAACTCTACTTTCAATTAAATATACATTTAATTTTATTTATTTAAGTCTTCAGATTTCTTTTCCTTATTATTGTTTGGGGGTCCCTTCAATGAGAGAAACCTATATAAATGTATTTTTTCCTTTAGATGGGAAAGTTTAATGTTTTCTGTCATTAAATAAAATGATTACTAGTGATACTGGGAATTGTTTGTCATACTAATTAATAATTACTGTCAATTACATTAATAGGCTTTATTAGTATTTTGCAGTCTATAAAAGGCCAATTAACATGCATTAAAGAAAAGTGGTCCATTCTCAAAGGTAAAGCACCAAATCAAAATAATAAATGCTTAAAAATTGTTTGCTTGAATTCTTAGAGAATCAAAAATAAAACAGGTGAATTAGAGTTATATGTAGCTGAGCTTAACTGCTACATTATGCAATAATAGGGATGAATATAACGGACGGACATGGAAAGACAGGCAAAAAAAAGGATGGGTGGGGGGTGTTGCCATTTCTGTAAAACAGAATTTAAGTGCCGGCCTTCTTCAGTTTGATGACGAGCCACATCTTAGTGAGAATGAGAATGTCCGGATTCGCTAGAAAGCATTTGGGATAGAGACCTTGTTTTAGACAATCTAATGCAAACAGTACTTACAATGTGTGTCTTTTTAATAATGTTTATAAAGCACGTTGAAACTTAGATATCATACTCATAGAGGGCTGGAAGTAACCAAATATTAACTAGGATACCTTACAATTAGTGAAGGGCATAGAGGTGATTGAACAATTAGGGTCAAGTGACCACAATATAATACAATTATATTGTATTATAATTACATGCAATTATGTAATAGGTTTAAAAATGTTTTGCTCGCAGTACACATTCATCCCAACAATGGAATGGAATGGTCAAGGAAGGAGGTAAAGTTTATCAGGAACACTAAGGGTAATTTAAAATACTGTATACAGTGAAATAGTGAATGCTATAAACTTGCATTTTTCTTAAGTTTTTGCATGTGAAGAAGTCCAGAACATCTCAAAAGTAACAGGGACTGCCAAGGAGGTACTCTGTGATTTGGACATTGTACAGGGAGTATTTCTTCCTCTTCATCTATTCCCACTTCTGTGTGGAGTCGATGTGCCTGATCAACATTCTCCATACAGCTCAGTCCTCATCAGTGCCTCCTCCCCCAGTCAAACACTTCTCCTTTAAAACTTCTTTCACTTTATCCACCTCCCCTCTTTTGCCCACATATTTATGTTCTCTCGTCATCACGTGTCCACACCAGTTCAACCTGCATTCCTGTACTTTTAGATCTCGCTGTCACTTTTATTGCAGCTCTGACTTATTTCTTATTTTGTCCTTTGTTGCAATTCTACACATTCTTCTCAATATTCTCATTTTAGCTGCTTTTTACTTATTCCCTTGCACTCCCCCTTACTGCCCATGTCTCAGCTCCATACATCATTGCTGGTCTTACGTTTAACCTGTTCCTTAATTCTTCAATCATACAGTACTCCTCATACCTTCTTCCAATTGTTCCATCCACACTGTGCTCTGTGGGCTCTCTCTGCATGCAATTCTCCATCTTGGGCTACCACTGATCCTAAAAATCTCCCTGCAGGCTAACATCTGAATCCTGGATCATCATTAAACCTCAAATATTCAGTCTTCTTCCTATTTATCTTCAATCCTCTATCTTCCAAAGCCCTTCTCCATTCTTCCAACTTCCTCTTTCACTTAATTCTTTCTAGTTTTACACAACACGTCATCAGCAAAAAGCACGCACCGCAAGATTGTTTTTTTAAATCACACAAGTCAAAACATCCATAGCCAGATCAAAGAGGTACTGTAAAGGCATAAAGACGATTCCTGCTGCAGAACTACTCTAACTGGGATCTTGTGTGTTATCCCAACACTGCTTTTAATCAGCATCTTCACTCTCTCATATATATCTTGGAAAGTTCTCACATACTTCTCTGGTACTCCTTTCTCTCTCTCTCATGCACCTCCAGACCTCTTGCTGTGGAACTCTGTCATAAGCCTTACCACATCAATACACACCATATGCAATCCTTTGTTTTTCTCAATGCTTCTCTATGGTCTGTCTCAATGCAAAAGCTGTATCAGTTGTTCTACTCCCTGACATAAAACCAAACTGCTCCACCCTACGGTCGTCTCTTCCCTAAGTCTTCCATCTTTCTATAACCCTTTCACAAATTTTCATTGTGTAGGACATCAGCTTTCTATAATGGTAAATGGGTACGATTACATTGTTTCTCCACTACTCTGGTATTCTCTCCTGTTTACATACAGTATCTTCTGTATCAGATTTCACAACACATCTACTCTCTCTTCTCATAAACTCTTCCACTGATATTGTATCTGGTCTGATCTTTCTATTCCTCATTATTTTCAGTGTCTCCTTTACTGGTAAGAGCCTTTCATTCGGGACTCCATACCCAAATACTACCATTGGGTTTACTTCATTCAGAAACTTTTCAAAGTATCCTTTCTCCAGTATTTATTCTTAAGCCTATCTTTCATCTGCTTTATCTGACTGAAATCCTTCCCTGTCTTGTTCCTACCCTTTGCTATTATAAAAATCATTCTTGCTCCGCTTTTGTCTCCAATTTTATATACACCTCCTCCTGGTTCATCTTTCTGTACATTTCTCTATTTTCCTCCCTACCTGACTGGTATCATATCTTCTTTGCCTCCTTCATAGCCTTTATCACACCCTGGCACCTCTCTGTTCCACAACCACGTCTCTTTGCCTCAATACAACTTTACTGTTCTTTTCCCAACATTCCTCCACACTCTTGAATGACTATACTTCACTTTAAAAAAAAAAACTTTCTCCCTAAGGAGAAGTACTGCTTAGATTAAATAAGCTGAAATCTATCAAATCAACAGGGTCAGATAACCTTTATCCCAGAGTGCTTAAGAAGGCAAGTAAATATATAAACCATACCAGTGTTAAGACTGCCATTCAATGCAAAATAGGGTTTTAATAGGCAAGTGCTGTCTTTCTCACCCCAACACGAGCAGTCTGCAAAGTTTTTCTCTCACTCTCAGCCCCAGTAAGCCAAGGTTACAATATTTTTAGTTTTGGTAAACTAATTTCCTGTATCATCATTTTCAGAACAGTTTTAGGAATTAGCAGACTAGTGTAGAAGAATATACATTGAGAAAGAAAGATGAATGTTACCTAGCAAATTCCTTTTAATACACATTACTATTCATCAGCAATGCAAGGATTTGGTTTCTGAAAGAGTCTTAACATTCAGTAACCTTACTCCTTAAAAAATAAATACGAGAACAGTCTGAACCTACGCATTCATGCAGGAGACTCCGATTTCGTATCGACTTAGAACCCTTTGTGAGTTAACTTTCCTCTTTTGACTACACGTTGTATGTAACTTGAGTTATTTTTCTCCTACTTTTGATCTGGATCTATAAGTAATTATACACTTTTTGCAACTGTAAAATTTTTACATTATAGGCTCATTTATTCCATATCGAATCACACTATCGTTTTTACATTAAAAACAATTTATTAAAAGTCATTTGGAATATACATGGAAAATTAATATGTACAGACTAGCACAAAGGGTCAATCCATTGTGAAAAGTCTGAAATGCTATATTCTTTGGAGGGGGCAGGTGTGGTAAGATTTAAGTATCACTGTTAGTTGTGCCTAGTATGATTTTAGTGCTTAACATTTTGGGGAATAAGTGCAGTATTTTTTTAAAATTGAAGTTATTTCTTCACAATCTTGGTATATATGCATTTACCATGCAAAATTGTGTGTTGAAATTAAGCATTTCCTGTAAATTTAAACAAAAAAAAACTTGCCTTCACTTGCATTTTATATAATACAGGGTAATCTGGAATTCAACCACCAGAAAAGAAAAGCCTAAAAATGTACAGATAAAGCAACAGCAGGTTCAGTATAAGAAAACATGCTGAGCTTCCGATGCAGGTTTGTGCCAACAAAAAAATCTGGAAATAATTTTAATCGCATATTCCAGGTACTATTTTACTTTGTCATTATCTTTGAAAATGTGCCTTCCATTTTAAGGAAGCTTTTTCCTCTGCCCTTCAGGAGCTTCATACAGAACAGCTTAAGTCCCAAAAAGTGGCATCTTTTTAATCTTGCACAAATGGATTATTTTACATAATTATCTTGAGACCACAAGTTATATATAGTGTGGACAACATCTGTAAGTTGCATACATAAGATTTTACAGTAGATACATAATAGACAAATTATTGAAAACCTACCAGGCCATAAATGTTTCTGGTGAATATTTTTTTTTTTTAATTTTATTGAATTATTTAAAATCAAATAACACTCCATACACATAACTCGAGTTTTACAAAAAGAAAAAAAAAAGAAAAAGGTTTGAAACAAATCAACCCCCACCCTTGAGAAAAAGAGCTAGGCCAGCAGTGTAAAACTTTATGCTAGTAAAGACAAATGAATAGATAAAATAATAAATTAATAAAGATAAATTGAGTAAAAGAGAGGAGAGAACCTGCTTCCTCAATTTAAATGCTTATTCTAAAATGTTATTGATTAAATCCTGCCAGGTTTTGAAAAAGTGCTGCACAGATCCTCTAAGTGAGAATTTGATGTTTTTCCAGTTTCAAATATTATATATCATCAGTTACCCACTGACTTAGAATAGGTGAGTTAGGATTCTTCCAATTGAGAAAGATAAGTCTATGTGCTAAATAGTATAGTAAAGGCAATCACAGTTTGTTTGTCCTTCTCCACTTTAACCCATCTGGAAGTACACCAACCACAGCTGTTAGTGGATTAGGAGGGACTGGGACACAAAGACTGATTGAAAGGCATTTAAAGATTTTGGTCCTAAATGATGTTAATTTGGTGCAGGCCCAAAACATGTGACCCAATGAGGCTGGAGCTTGAGTGCAGCATTTGCAGGTTGGATCTTGCCCTGGAAACAGTTTGGACAATTTTAAATGAGAGAGATGCGCTTGATATATAATTCACTAGCAAAATACCCACGCTTCGCAGTGGCAAAGTACTGCTTTAAAATTTTTATTAAGAAGAAAAGTAAACCTTTTTAAACTGAGGGAAAATATACCAATACTTATTTGATAAGGATCTCTTTGTATACCACGTTGTCAGTTCGGCCCTCTGGTTGTAATATGACCAAGCTGTGCACTGAGCTTACTCTTGGGCATGCAACGCATAGTTGGCCATGTGAAAAGCAATCTTGCCTCAAATCAATGCCAACCTTTTGTAGGGTCTGTCCCTGAGACTTATTAATTGTCATTGCGAAGCAGAGCCTTACTGGAAATTGGAGGCGTTTGAATTGAAATGGGAGATCAGAGGGTATAACGGGGATGCGAGGAATAAAAACTCTCTCCCCTGAGCCACTGCCAGCAAAAATAGTTGCCTCAATTAGATTCTTTTGCAGACACGTGACCTGAAGTCTCGTGCTGTTACAAAGTTTCATTGGCTGTAAGTTTCTCAGTAACATTATTGGTGCCCCAACCTTCAAAATTAGATTATGCTCAGGTGTGCCTGGAGGATTCAGAGTGTCAAGAAACTCTACCGGATAATGTACCGCGTCTTCCACTTCTACGACTGAATCCACAGACTGATATGTTTTCGGTTGTGAAGGTAGTTTTTGAAGAAAATGTGGTTTATAGTCGTAATCATGTCATATGTTCATGTCAGGATAGCTCTCTCCCTCAACCATGACACATCGTTTTCGTGGAGATTTTGTAGATTGGGGTAAACATTTTGAAGAAGGCTTTGTAAGGTATTCACGAGGAGACAGAGATTTGTAGGAATATTTATTTTGCAATTTTCTTGAATGAAGGTGTCATCACCTATACTCATCAGAAGAGCAGAGAACTCCCCGGCTTTTTTGTCGCCTTTCAAATGAACCCTCATGTTTATTCTTAAGGTAACAACATTGATTTGTGGCCATAGGTATGAAGACTTCAGATATGCTTTAACTTCGTCAGCGGGTGTTCCTCTGGGCACGACTGGTAGGGTTTGCCAGAAGTCTCCAGCCAGCAACACTGTCAAGCCTCCCATAAGTTTGTTGGTGTTTTGGATGTCTTGAAGGGTCCTGTCTAAAGCCTCAACACCTCCTCTGTGTGCCATAGTGCATTCATCCCAGACAATAAGCTGACAATGTCGGAGCACTTCAGCCATGTTGCTTTGGTTTGATATGTTACACATGGGGGATTCAGTATGGCTGAGGTTCAGAGGCAGCTTGAAAGTTGAATAAACAGTTCTGCCACCCTCAAGAAGAGTTGCAGCAATGCCAGAAGAAGCCACAGCTATGGTAATGTTACAGTCCGCTCTGATTTTCGCAAGGAGAAGGTTTATGAGGAATGTCTTACCAGTTCCTCCTGGAGCATCAAGGAAAAACACAGTGCCAGTGGCTGAGACAACGCTCCTCATGACTTGCTCATAAACTGTCTTTTGGTCACTATTTAGCAACAGCTCATTATTTGTGTTGTAAGATGTCGGGATTTGACGTAACTTCTGTCAGTTCTCTGAAAGATGAAGGCAAACCACCGTAATGATCAAGAGATTGACCTCCAATAGCAATCTCATAGTTTTCAAGCAACTGTCGACACTTGTTATAGATCAAATGTAACCACTGGTGGACTTCTGTTCCTATATGATCTCTGTCAGTCTGTCTCCTAACATCTTCTGCTATGCTGTCTTTATGTTTTTCCCATAGGTTTAAGGGTTTTCCATTTGGCAGAACACCAGCATGACAGCAAAGAGTTCACAGATCTTTTGTGGTGACCGAGACAGAGCAGCTTCCTGTAGAGTCTCATCCCAGTTGATATCGTCCTGTAAAAAACCAAGTGCCCTGCAGGCCGACTTATAGGTTGGATGTAGGACACCATCAATTGTTCTGAGAGATTAGAAAGACGTGGGACCTGTGATTTCATTGAGCAGCAGTCGAAGATGGTAGCATTCAGAGTTATTCGGGTGCACAATGTAGACCCGTCCCAGCACATTATCTTTTATCACTCCCGAATGTCCTGGTACAGTGTTCCCTTGCTTCCTCCAACAAAACATGTTGTTTGCCCACACATAATATTATGGAATTTCATTATAATGAAGTTGTTTTGCAAAATCATCGTGGTTGCAAAGGTCAAAGAACGCTAAAAGGGTCGTCTGTGGTGGATTGTGTACTTTATCGGCAACATTGCCTTCTGTGAAATAAATTCTTTGTCCTCAAGAAGCACAGCAAGATGAATGACCGGAGGGTAACATTCGTGAATGGGAAAACAGAAAATGTGCCAGGCTGCTTCAGAGCTACTAATGTAACGCCCAGCTTCGTATCAAGATACTTCGTCATTTTGATTTTGTATTGAAAATACTGCCTGGTCACTTCCCTTGTTAACATACGTACTTGCAGATGTATTTGATCGATTTTACTGAATTGCAAAATTTGACATTGATGTGAGCATTGAAGAAGCGGGACAGCACAGGTCTATAAGGGACCACCCATCTGTTGTCGATATCTACTCCATTGATGTTAATTGTATAACCTCCATTAGCCGGTGCGCGCCGGCAGTACTGAGGGTAACCATCTTCTCTGGTCTGAGTTTCTGAGATGAAGGGACGCGGGTACTTCTTACTGCATATTCCGTTCATCATGCAGAGTGAGTTGATATTATGAGGTCCACATGGGCCGTGAATCATGGTGAATTTTACTATTTTGTGGAGGGCAGGGTCAGTCTGTGGATCAGGAATTTCCACACAGATCACTTGATTGATGACAGCTGGCTTAATCTTATACTTTAGCCATAACAGAATTTGTGCATGGTGAATACCTTGCTTTTGCCACTCTATGGTGTACATGTAGCAATTTGTACAGCCAAAAATGTTACTCTTTGTGAGCAAGTCCATCATTTTGCGAATTTTCAGATGAAATACACGACTGATAAGGTCGTGGCGATTGTGAGGTTTTTAACGTGGAAGGAGAACTTCAGTGATGTCAGTCCATTTAGGATTGCAAGTAAATGTGATGAATAAGTCAGGGCAGCCATAATGACGTACGTATGTCATTGCGTCTTGTGTACGCTCGTGCATATAGCGAGGTCCTCCAGTGAACGACAATGGTAATATCACAGCTTGACC